>NC_132990.1:300000-457500 GCF_048564905.1 Vicugna pacos
AACCAAAAGAATACTATCTAAATAAGCCAGAAAATATATTAAAATCTTTATTTGAAAAAAACCCTATATGCTGTCTAAATCAAATTTCAAGCATAACAGTGTAGACAAGTTAAAAATAAAATGATTTTTCAAAAAGATGCATTATGCAGGCATTAATCAAAAGGCAAGAGTGGCTATATTAATATCAGGCAGGGTAGACTTCAAATCAAAGAATGTTACCAGACACAAGGTGGTGATAAATGTGTTAGTTCATAGATATCTTCAGTGTGTATGCATCAAATAACAAAGCTTCAGAAGGTGTGAAGAGAACTGAAAGGAGAAATAGATCAACAGTTAGAGACATCAACACCCTTCTCTCAATGATGTATAGAATAATTAGACCCCAAATCAGTAACAACTCAACAACACCATCAGCCAACACAATCTAATCAACATTTACAGAACATTCCACCAAACAGTAGCGGAACGCATGTTCTTTTCAAGTGCCCACCGAAACATACACAGTAAGACCTCCATATCCATGGAATCCCCATCTGCAGAATCAGCCAGCAGCAGATTGAAAATTTTTTAAAGAAAGTTCCAAAAAGCAAAATTTGAATTCACCAGAAACTATTTATATAGCATTTCCATTGTATTTACAACCATTTACATAGGATTTACATTGTATTAGGTATTATAAGTAATGTATATGGGAGGATATGTGTAGGTTAAATACAAACACCATGCCGTTTAATAGAGGGCACTTGAGCATCTGCAGGTTTTGGAATATGAGGGGCGTCCTGGAACCAATCCCCTGTGGATACTGAGGGACACCTGTACCAAGATGGACATATCCTGGGCCACAAAACATCACATAAAGTGTAAAAATTGATTTACTTTAACAAATTTTTAAAAATTGAAATTATGCAAAGTATATTGTCTGACCACAGTGGAATCAAACTTAATAAGAGAAAGCTAACAGAAAAATCTCTAAATACTTAGAAAATAGCATACTTTAAAATAATCTGTGCAACAAAAATGATGTCTCAAGGGAAATAAAAACATGCACAAATGTGAATGACAAGGAAAATACAAGATATCAAAGTATGTAGTGCACAGCTGAAGTTGTCCTTAGAGAAAAGTCAGTAGCACTGAATGTGTGTGTTAGAAAACAGGGAGTCTGAAGTCAGTAATCTAAGGTTCTGCCTCGAGAACTTAGAAAAATAAGAGCAAAATAAACTCAGAGGGACAAATGGAAGGGCATAATAAAGACAGAAACAATAAAATTGAAAATAAAAAGAACAGAAAAGTCAGTGAAATAAAGAGCTGATTCTGAGAAAACAATAACATTGAGAAACCTTCAGCAAGACTGGAGGGACAGAGTAGACACAAATTACTGGTATCAGGAATGAAACAAGGGATATTACCACATCATCTGTAGCCATCAGAGAATATCCACCTATAAATTTGACTGCTTAGATTAAAAGGGACTGATTGCTTGAAGAACAAAAGCTACTTTAATTCAGCCATTATGGAATAATTTGAACAGGCCAAAGTCCAATTTGCAATTTAAACCCCCCCACAGAGACAATCTATAGGCCCGGTGATGTTGCTATGAAATTCTGCCACATTTTTAAAGAAGACTTTGATTTCTTAAAATAGGAGTGAGGACTTTCCAATTCACTTTATGGAACAGGTATGATGCTAATAATAAAACTAGATAGACAATAGAAAAAATGAAATCTACTGGTCAACACCTCTCATGAATATAGACACAAAAATCCTTAAATTATTAGCAAAATGAATTCAACAATATATAAAAACAATTATACACCATTACCAGGTATGATTTACTCCAGGGATGCAAGACTGGTTCCATATTTGAAACTCAAAGTACTGTCCATATTAACAGGCTGAAGAAGAAAAACTACATGATATAACTTGGTGATACAGTACAAGCTTTTGACAGAATTCAATAGCCATTTGTGGTGAAAAAAATTTTTAGAATGATAGAAACTTGGGGATTTTTCTACTTGATTGGGGACATCTAAAAAAAACTATTGGTAACATTATTTTTTGTTGTTGTTAACATATACATAACATAACATTTTCACCCATTTTTAAATGTTGACTTCAGTGGCACTAAGTACATTCACAACATGGTCCAGTCATCACCATTCTCCATTTCCAGAACTTTTTCATCTTCCCAGAGTGATAACTCTATCCATTAAACAATAACTTCCTATTCCCCACTCCCCTCCAGTCCCTGGTAACCTTGGTTTTACTTTGTTTCTATATTGTCTGTTTCAGGTACCTGTTGTAAGGGGACTAAAACAGTATTTGTCCTTTATCACTGGTTTTTTTCACTTAGCATAATGTTTTCAAGAGTAATCTCTGAGGAGGGAGGGTATAGCTGAGTGGTAGAGTATTCGCCTAGCATGCCCAAGGTCCTAGGTTCAATCCCCAGTATCTCCATCAAAATAAATAAATAAGCCTAGTTACTTCCCCCCAAACAAACAAAAAACCCCAATAAAACATTTAAATAAGTGCAAAATAAATTTAAAAAAAGAGTAATCTCTGATGTAGCATTTTCTTCTTTTTTAAGGCTAAGTAATATATAATTGTGTTGTATATACATATTGCATTTTTTTTAGTCTATCTGTTGGTGGACATTTGGGTTGTTTCCACTTTTGAACTATTGTGAAAAATGCTGTTATGGACATTGGTGTACAGGTATCTATTTCAGTCCATGCTTTCGATTCTTTGGGGTATGTACCTAGGATTGAAGTTGCTGGATCATATGGAAAATTGAATGTTTAACTTTTTTTTTGTATATTTAACTCTTTGAGTAATTGTTGAACTGTTTTCCATAGAAACTACACCATTTTACTTTCCTCTAGCAATGCACAAAGGTTCCAATTTCTCCATATTCTGCCAAAATTTGTTCTTTTCCTTTTCTTTGGTAATAGCTTTCCTAGTGGGCATGACATGGTGTCTCTTTGTGGAACAGTATTCTTAGTGCTTTGAGATGGAATGCTTTCCTCCTCATCAAGAACGAGGCAAGGATGTCTGCTCTCACCACTCTTCACTGTTGTGTTAGAACTCCTACAATAAGGCAAGAATGGGAAATAAAATGCTTATAGGTTATAAGGCAAGAAATAAACCTGTCCCTATGTGCAAATGCCATGACTGTATATATAGAAAAATCTCAAGGAATCTAAGAGGAAAAAATACTCCCAGAGCTAATAAGTGATTTCACCCATGTTGCAGGATTCAAGATAAATATACAAACAATTTATTTTCATCTCATAGCAATGAACATATGGTCACTGAACTAAAAATACAATACCATTAAAATTACTGAAAAAAAAAGAAGAAATTCTTAGATGTCAGTTTAACACAACATATATAGGATTTGTACGCTGAAAACCACAAAATGCTGGTGAAAGAAATCAAAGAACATCTCAGTAAATTGAGAAACATATCATGTCTGTAGATTTGAAGAGTCAACATGGTAAAGATGTCAGTTCTCCCCAGATTAATATACAGGTTTAATGCTAATCTTGTCAAAATTCCGGCATGGTTTTTTGATAGATACAGATAAGATTATTCTAAAATTTATATGGAAATGCACATGCTCTAGAATATCTAAAATAGCCTTTAAAGTGAGGAATAAAATAGGAGCAATCAGTCTCCCTGATTTCAGGCCCTGCTGTATATACACAGTGTTCAACACTGTGTGTTTCACAGCATCATAGACACAGAGATCAATAGAACAGAACAGAGAACCCCTGAATAGACCCACCAGCAATGTGGGAGGAGGATTAGTGTTTTGAACACAGGGCACCAGGGTTCAGGCTGAAAGCAGGATCTATGGATCTCACGTGGGT
The DNA here is from genome assembly GCF_048564905.1 of Vicugna pacos. Taxonomy (NCBI): domain Eukaryota; kingdom Metazoa; phylum Chordata; class Mammalia; order Artiodactyla; family Camelidae; genus Vicugna; species Vicugna pacos. The sequence goes on from NC_132990.1 coordinate 303,870, forward strand.
GCCCCATGAGAACCTTACTGCTGCCTCGGCCCTGGTTAGTGGCTTAGGTTAAGTTGAGTAGTGGCAATGGATGGCTTCTGGGTGAGCAGCGATGTGTTTGTATTACAGGCATTAATGGGCTTCAGGGATGTGGCTGTGGCCTTCACCCAGAAGGAGTGGAAGCTGCTGAGTCTTGCTCAGAGGATCCTTTATCGGGATGTGATGCTGGAGAACTACAGTCATATGGTGTCTCTGGGTAAGGAGAAATCCGTCTCATGTCTTGGACACTCTGCCTGTCTGCATGTTAAGATTTTTATATAGCAGCCATCATGCTTTTAGCTCAGAAAGAAAAATAGTATTTTTCCTACACCCTCAGAGAATGTCTGGATTCTATAGAGCTGAAAATAGTGAAGTGTGTGTGTGTGTGTGTGTGTGTATGTGTGTGTGTGTACACACGTGTATGGTGTCTGACACTGCATTTCCAGCCCTCTTCCAAAGCTGAGCCCTCCACCAAGGTGACCTTGCCTCAAATGGGGGAACGTTTGTATTCATCCAAGCACAGTGGAGACTCAGTACACCGCCTTTAGATCCATGCTTCATCGCTCCTGCCCTTAGACACTCGCTCTCAGCATTCAGACAGCATTTGCCCCCGACGTGGTGCTTCCCTGCCCTGACTTCTGAGTTACTGAACTCCCCAGATGACTCTGAGTTCTGTGACGGCTTCTTAAACCGCTAACCAAGGTCACCTTGGTTTTTTTCCCTGTGAGTAGGAATTGCCTTTCCTAAACCAAAACTTATCACACAACTGGAACAAGGCGACGAGCCCTGGAGAGAGGAGAGCGAATATCTTCCGGAACTTTGTCCAGGTGAGTGGGAAGCAGCAGGCAGACAAGGAGACAGGGCAGGGAGGTGCTTGGCTGGTGAAGAAAGAGGAGCCTCTGAGAGCTTCTGGAGAGGAAGCTCCTCTGCAGGCCTCCGTTCTGTGCTCTCCTGCTCAGCCCAGATGGGGCTTCCCTGGAATCCTCCCCCAGGGAGCCACACTCTGCTCACTTTGTATCCCTTTCCCAGCATGTCTAGGAGCCTGCCATTCTTGAACTTTTGTGGCTGGGCCTGATCTTCAACACAGCACTTGAGAATAAATCTGCCCCTGCTAGACACTGTCCAGTTTCTGCTCTTAACCTGGTAACTGTTTTGTGCCTCGGCTCTACTTCATAAATTCCCATAAATTGTTTCTTTTATTTTATGATGGATTATTTAAGATTACAATGGGGTGTGAAGAATTATACAGTGAATGCCAGTATTCCTTCCCTTCAGCCTAAGAAATAGACCGTTATAAGACCAGGTGACAGCCCTGTCCCCTCCCTGGTTGTGTCCTGCTGAACCCCGCCCTTCAGAATCTGACTTCTGCATTAGCATGCTGATCACTGCCTTCATCCTTTTTCATTCATTGGGGGGTGCTTTCAACTATATAGAGAGTTGTTTTGCATGTTGGTAAACTTCTCTGCACATAGTGTTATATTGTATACCTCCTTCTGGAACATGCCTTTCCACCAGCTTTATGTGAGATTCATGTTAAAATGTGTAGGTTTACTTTACACTTTAAAAAGCTGTTTTATACAAATCAATTACATGAATATTTCAATGTAGTTGAATTATCAGTTCCCTTCTTTTGGACATTTATGTTATTTCCAATTTTTGGCTATTAAATAATGTTGCTATGTATTCTTGTTACTTCCTTGGAAACACATGTAAGAGTTTCTCTGAAGACGCATAATGGAGAGCAGAGTGACTGGTCCATAGGTGTGGGTGGCTTCAACCTGATTGTGTTAGACCACATCATGTTCTGAGGCTGTTCAGTGCTGTCTTATATTCCCAGCAGCAGGGATGAGTTCTTGTTCCACATCTTCATGTTTTTCACCCATCTGTTTGGTTTGTGGTGAAATTTCAGAGGGGTTTGGCCTCCTAGTGAGCACGAGCATCTTTTCCTGTGTTGACTGGCCACTGGTGCTTCCTTTTCTGTGACTTGACTGTTAAGAGTATTTCCCTACTTTTGATTTGAGCTGTTACTGTTATTGATTAGTAAAGATTCCATTTTGGGAACATTTATCTCTTTAATCCAATTGGAATTAATTTTATTTGAATGTTGGGAGGTAAGGATAAATTTTGCCTGATTTGTCTTTTTTCAGTGTTTTATTGTGAACATTCCTGGCATATTATTTTTTTATTTTGTTTTGTCTTTTGCTTCTAAATACAACTATATATCTAGACTTGGACTTTATAGCAAAGTGTTTTTTTCTTTTTTAAAAAAAGAACTATTATATAAGTGATAATTATGGTATAATAGGAAATGTTATTCTGGTATAAGGTATTATAAGGTATAATACTTAAGGGATAGCTGTAAGTTATGTTATCAAATTATAAAATATACTGCATATATTTAAAGTGTAAAAGTTGGTAAGTTTTGACATACATGCACAGCCATGAAGCCACTGCCATGTTCCAAATCCCAAACATACCTGTCACCCCCAGAGTTCCCTTGTGGCTCACTGTAATCCCTGTCTCCTGCCCCACCCGGTCTTCCCCCTCCTCTTGTACCCAGGCAACCACTTAGCTGTTTTCTGTCATAGATTTGTTTGCATATTCTAGAATTCATATAAATTGAATTGTACAGAATACATACTGAATTCTTTCACTCAGTATAATTATTTTGAGTTTGATCCCTAATGTTGTATGTATCAATAGTCTATTTCCTTTTATTGCTGAGTAGTGGTATAGAGATCACAGTTATGTAACCATTCACCTACTGAAAGGCATGTGAGTAGTCTCCAGTTTTGACAAATACAAATAAATGTTGTCTGTCCAAACATTCATGAAGAAATTTTGTGTAAACATATACTTTCATTTTTTTTTGGATAAATACCTGGCCCTGGAATGACTGTGTTGTACGATAGAGTGTATATTTATTATTGAAGCTCACAAACGGTTTTGCAGACTGGCTGCACTGTGTCACATTCCCACGAGCAGTAGATGAGAGTTCCAGATGCTCCATGTATTTGTCAGCACTTAGTAGTACTATTTTAACTTGAGACTTTTTCATAGCTGCGTAGTGGCTCCTTACTCTGTTTTACTTGGCATTTGCCTGATGACTGATGATGCTGAGAATCTTTCCGTGTGCTTATTTTACCATCTGTGTATCTTCTTTGGTGAAATGTCTTCTCAAATCTTGGCCTATTTAAAAAGTTGATTTCTTATGCTTTTATTATTGAATTTTGAAAGTTCATCATATATTCTGTATAGAAGTCCATTATCAGATATTTGATTTATGAATATTTTCTGTGTAGCTTTTTAGTCTCTTAATAGTGTCTTTCAAAGAGAATTTCTTACCTTTGGTGAAGTCTAAGTTTCAGTTTTTTTCTCTCATGAATTTAACTTTTGGTGATGTATTTAAGAAATATTTCCTAAAATGAAAATCAAAAAGAGTTTCATATGTTTTTTCCTTTTAGAAGTTTTATAATTTTTACTTTACATTTAGGTTTATACCCTGTTCTGGGTAAATTTTTATACTTGGTACCAGGTCTAGATATAAGTACAATTTTTTTTCTCATAAAAATATCCAAATTTTCCAGCACTATTCTTGAAAAGACAACGCTTTCTCTACTGAATTTCCTATGCACCTTTGTAGTAAATTAGTTGTGTATGGGTATTTATATGGACTCTGATTTTTTCAACTTCTCTCTTTACCTATCTTGATGCCAAGACCACATAGTCTTGATTACTGTAGCTTTATAATCAAGTCTGGAACTTAGAAGTATAAATCCTGTGACATTTTTTTCAAGTTGTTTTATTTATTCTAAAACATAGTTATTCTTTGCATTTCCACATGGATTTTAGAATCAGGTTGTCAATTTTCACACACACACAAGACACAAAAATGCCAGCGGGATCTTGATTGGAACTGAGTTGAATCTACATCAATTCAAGGAGAATTTACATGTAAATAACATTCTCATCACTTCTCGGCCTTTTGGCTAAGATCAAGTGTAGTCTCCGTTCTTATCAGTTTAATAGCACTCTGTCATCCAACATATGAATGCAATCTGTCTCTCCATTTTTATGGGACTTCTTAATTTCTGTCTGTCAGCATTATTTTGTAGTACACAGGTCTTACGCATCTTGTCAGATTTACCCTTCTGTGTTTCATATTTTTGATGCTATTTAAGGTACATTAAAATTTCAGTTTTCAGTTGTTTGTTGATATTATTTAGAAATACAGTTAGTTTATGTATGATGAACTTTGTATGTGGTAATTTTGCAAAACCTACTTCTCAGTCCTAGTAGTTTTGTAGATTCTGTCATATTTTCTACATAGATGATTATGTTACTTGTGAATCAGTGTAGTTTACTTCTTTCCATTCTTTGTGCCTTTAATTTCTTTTTCTTACCTCATTGCACAGGCGAAAACATCAGTGCAATGATGAATTTAAGTGGTGAAAGTGGACATCCTTTCCTTGTTCCTGATCTTATGGGCAATGCTTTCCTCCTAAGTGTAAGTTTTATACCTGCCCTTTATCAGCTTGACAAACTTCCCTTCTATTCCTTGTTCAGTGAGTTTTTATTTGGAATGAGTGTTGGATTTTGTCAGCTGTTTTTTGGCATCTGTGAAGATGATCATATGTGTTTTTCTTTTTTAATCCTTCTTTTGGTAAATTATATTGATTGTTTTCCTGTTAAACCATCCTTGTATTTCTGTTAATACAATGCACTGACTTTATTCAGATTCCTCCAGTTTTACCTTCACTTTGTGCGTATATGTATGTTTTTTGAGTTTTTTTAAACATTTTTTATTGATTTCTAATCATTTTACAATGTTGTGTCAAATTCCAGTATAGAGCACAATTTTTCAGTTATACATGAACATATATATATATTCATTGTCACATTTTTTTCTCTGTGAGCTACAATAAGATCTTGCATACATTTCCCTGTGCTATACAGTATAATCTTGTTTATCTATTCTACAATTTTGAAATCCCAGTCTGTCCCTTCGCACCCCTGCACCCCCTTGGCAACTACAATTTTGTATTCTATGTCTTTGAGTCTATTTCTGTTTTGTATTTATGCTTTGTTTGTTTTTTGTTTTGTTTTTGTTTTTGTTTTTGATTCCACATATGAGCGATCTCATATGGTATTTTTCTTTCTCTTTCTGGCTTACTTCACTTAGAATGACATTCTCCAGGAGCACCCATGTTGCTGCAAATGGCGTTATGTTGTCGGTTTTTATGGCTGAGTAGTATTCCATTGTTTAAATAGACCACATCTTCTTTATCCAGTCATCCATTGATGGACATTTAGGCTGTCTCCATGTCTTGGCTATTGTAAATCGTGCTGCTATGAACATTGGGGTGCAGGTGTCATCCTGAAGTAGGGTTCCTTCTGGATATATGCCCAGGAGTGGGCTTCCTGGGTCATATGGTAAGTCTATTCATAGTCTTTTGAGGAATCTCCATACTGTTTTCCACAGTGGCTGCACGAAACTGCATTCCCACCAGCAGTGAAGGAGGGTTGTGTATATGTATGTTTATTTAGTTCTAAGGAACTTATACATGTACGTTCATATAACTACCAGTATATTCAAAGAAACAGGATGGTTCCATCACAAGGATTCCTTGTGCTATGTTTTTATAGCCATAGCTCACTCCTCCCCAACCTCACTCCCTCCACCTTCCTCTGGCAACTACTAATGTCTTCTGTCTCTACCATTTTGTCATTTGAAGAATGTTATAAAAGAAATAATATTGTATGTTACCTTTTGGGATTGCTTTTTCTCATTCAGCATAATTCTCTTGGGACCCACCCAAATGGATCTTGTGGGTACATTACGTGTATGAATATTTCATTCCTTTTATTGCTGAGTTGTAGTCTATGGTATGAGTGTACTACATTTTGTTAAACCATTCACCCATTGAAAGACTTTTGGGTTGTTTACAGTTTGTGGCTAATATAAATAAAACTGCTGTGCTCACTTATGCATAAGTTTTTGTGTGAAGATAGGGGTTTCATTTCTGGGATAAATGCCCAAAAGTGCACGGTGCTGGGTCGTATGGTAATACACGTTCAGTTTTGTAAAAAAGTGCCATAGTCATTTCCAGATCACCTGTGCCATTTTACATTCCCACCAGCAGTGCTTGAGTAATCCAGATTCTCTGCATTCTTTCCAGAATTTGGTGTTAACACCGTCTTTTACTTTGGCCTTTCTGACAGATTTCTGAAGAGGATGCATTTCTGTGTAGCTGTGAGCCTCTGATAATTTTGTTGTGAGGTCTGTTTTCAGTATGGATGGTTGTCCCATCTTTCTTCTGTGTGTGTTGCCTGTTATCCCTTTAATTTGGGGTGTGGCCAGTGTTGCGATCAGAGCCTGCCCTAGTTGCTGAGCGGGACCTCCTTTTTGTTCTGTGGCCGTCACAGCCCTGACAGGGGCTGGGTCTGTTCCCCTTTTCTTTTGTTGGAATGGAGGCTTCCAGACTCATTTCTGAGCTGTGGTGCATGGTAGACAGGAATGGGGCGCTTCAGGTACTCTTTGTTGACTCTGCCCTTGTCCCTGCTTTGGCCGTGGGAATCATTCTTGAGAGATTTCTAGCAATGTCTCAGTTGGTATGAGTGGGGAGTTTAGTGCAAGCAGTTCCTGTCAGAGAGAGCTGGGTAGCTGGGCATATCTGAGCAAGTGCACTCTATCAAGGCTTTACTCTTCTTGGAAAAGAGACTTGTGTTCTCCCCATGGGCAGCTTAAGAGCTTAGGAGGCCCTGATCATGGGTGGCCATTGCTGTCATTTTGTGAGGTCTTCATGGCTTGTCCTTAGCATCTGCTCATTCCCTTCAGATGATCTCTGTCCCTCAGAGCAGTTTCTGGGTGTGAGTATGTCTTAATATCTGACGTGACCGCTGAGTGATCTCGGCAAAGGCAATCTAGCAAGTGGAGAGAGGAAAAGGATGGTCTCCTGGGTCAGCTCCTGTGGGTGGTCAGCGGGCGGGGACCCACAGACTCAGGTCCAGGGTGTCCGCTTGAGCATCTCCAGACACTGCAGTTGGAAAGTGCCAGTTCCTGGCAATTCGCCTCAGCTTGGTGGGCCCCGTGAAAGATGTTTGGCTTCTAGAGTAACGGGTAGCATGCATATCATTCATTACTGAAAGTTGATTATTTTTTCTTTAAAGGTGGGGTTTACTTACAGGAAATACAAAATCTTAAATGTAGTAGTCTCTGAATTCAAACAATGGATATAACTCGATAACCCAAACTTTATCAAAATACAGATCATTACCCTTGGGGCTCATCCCTGTAAACTCTTGCCTTTATCGGAGTTACCAGTGTTTTGATTTTATTTCACAGTAGATTAGTTTTGCCTGCTGTACAATTTTTCATAAATGGAATCATATAATAATACTTTTTTATGTAAGGTTTCTTTCACTCAGTATAGCTTTTAAGCACATTGTTGCATACATCAGTATTCTGTTCTTTGTTTAATACTAAATAGCATTCTGTCATATGAATATAGAACTGTTTATCCATTCTGTTTGATAGACACCTTGATAGCTTCCAGTGTTTAGTCAGTTTGTAAATGCTGCTGTCAACATTCTTATGCTAATTTTTTGTTTGTTTTTGGTAAACCTTTGTTTTGTTTTCTTTGGATAAATACGTAGGGTATGTGCTGGGTATATGAGTTTCCTTCGGTTGATGTAACAATTTACCACAAACTGAGAGGCTTAAAACAAAGAAATTTATTCTATCCCAGTTCAAAATCAACCTGTTTGCAAGGAGGTTCTAAAGGCCAAGCTGTTCTTTGCCTTTCTTCTAGCTTCTGGTGGTTGCTGTCAACCTTTGGCTTGTAGCTGCATCACTCCAACCTGCCCCTGTAGTCACATAGCCTTCTTCCTTCTCTGTATCTCTGTATCCAAATCTCCCTCTCCTTGTATGGATACCAGTCAATGAATTACAGTTCACCCTAATCCGGTATAACCTCATGTTAACTTGATTACATCTGCAGACTGTATTTAAATATAAGGCCACATTCATATGTTCCAAGTCAACGTTAATTTTGGTGGGATAATAGTCAACCCAGTACACCGGGTCATAGGGTAACTGTATGTGTAGTTTTATAAGAAATGACTAGACCTTTCCCAAAGTGATTGTACAGTTTCTCATTTCCATGAACAACAAATGTATGAGGGTTCCTGTCACCTCACATCCTCCCTGACAGTTTTCATTGTATCTCTGGTGTTGGATGTGTAGTGTTATTTCATGTGTGTTTCCATCTCCCTGATTGTTACTGATGTGGAACAATTCTGTGTGCTTTTTAATCATATTTATATATGTTTACTATAACTTACTTTGTGAATACATTCAGATCTTTTGTATTTTTTAAAATTCAGTTTTATGAATTCTTTATTAATCCTGGATACCAGTCCATTGTCATTTGTACATTTTGCAAATATCCTCTCTATCTGAAACTTTTCTGTTCCTTTTCTTAACATAACTTTTGATGAGATGTTTAACATTGAGGAAGTCTGATTTCCTTCTCTTTTTAAATTCTTATTGTTATGAAAATAATCTGTCTTGTCTCTTAAGTGCTGTATGGTTTTAGCTTTTATATTTTGATCTATGATCCATCTTGAATTAACTTTTGTGTACAGTCTGAGGCAGGAATCAATGTTTTTCTTTTTCGTATGGATACAGAGTGGTTCTAGCACCATTTGTTGAAAAGTCTTTCCTTTCCCTCATTGGATTGCTTCGTTGAAAATTCAGTGATGGCCTATGTATGGGTCTGTTTTCTGTTCACACTTTCTGTTCTGTTCCTTTGATTAATGTGTCTGTCCTTAAACCAGACCACACTGTCTGTATTACTGCAGGATCACAGGAAGCCTTGAAGTCAGGTAGTGTAAGTTCTCTTCGTTTGTTTTCTTTTTCAAGATTGCTTTGTATAGTCTAGGCCCTCTGAATTTCCACTTAAATTTTAGGATCAGCTTCTCATTTAACAAAAAAAGAAGAAAAGAAAATGTGGGCCATGTTTATTATTGAGATTTTAGTGTGCCTATATATAACTTGGGGGAGAAATTACATCTTACCAATATCAAGTTTTACAAACCACGACCTAAATGTTTTCAAATTCACTTTAGCAAAATAAAAATTTGTGAGATGCAGCTAAAGCAGAGCTTAGAGGGATAGCTATAGCTGTGAGTGCTTACAGTGGGAGAGAAGAAAGGTCTGTGATCAGTGAGTTAAGGTTTTGCCTTAAGAAGCTAGAAAAAGAGGAGCAAAATAAATACAAAGTGAGTAAAAGGAAGGGAATAATGAAAATAAGAGCAGGAATCTATGAAATATAGCAACAGAAAGATGTGCTAAGCCAAATGCTGATTGTCTGAAAAAATCAACGGAATTATATATTGCTACGTAGACTAATCAAGAAAAAGAGAAAGAAGACATTAATAATCAATCAGGAATGAGACAGAAGTTACCAGTACACTTCAGACTTTAAAAAAATACTAAGGATATCATGAACAAGTTTATACTAACAGATTGAACACCTTCTATGAAATGGATAAATTTTTGGAAAAAACTGCTGACACAGGATAGAACAAACTGAGAAATACTGTATTTATGAAAGTAATTAAGTTGGTAGTAGATCTACAAACCTATACAAGTTATAAAAACATTCCAAACTGAATCTAACCTTGTTTAAAAATAATTACACGCCATGTGCCCAGTGGAATTTATTTTACATATGCAAAGCTCAACATTAGAAAATGCATACTGTTGGATACTAGTCACTTCATATTTATGTACCCTCTAATAAGATGGAAGCTTTCCGTCCAACTCTCCTCCTTTGAGTTCTCACCAAAATCACAGTTAATATCTATATTTTTAGCAACTGTCCCTTTTTGTAAAGTTAGGCTTTTTCTAGTATGCACCTCAAAACTCATAACAGCCTCCACCACCTAGTTCCAAAGCCACTCCACAATTTTAGATATTTATTATAGCAGCATCCCACTTCTTGGTATCAAAATCAGCATTATGGTTATTGGGTAACAGAACCAATAGGATGTATACGTATATACACACACACAGACAAGAATGTGAGGTGTATTATAAAGAATTGGCTCATATGTTCATGGAGGCTGAGAAGCCCCGAGATCCATGGTCGACAAGAAGAAGACTTAGGAGAGCCTATGGTATAGTTCCAGTCCAAAGGCTAGCAGACTCAGCAGCCTGGAAAAATTAATGTTTTAGTTCAATGTTGATAGGAAGAACAAACAAACAAGTCCCATCCCCCTCCCCTATCCTCACCCTCTCCTGTCACAGCTTGAAGGTAGGGTGGAAGTGTTCCCTCTTATTTGGGAGAGGGTCAGTCTTTCACAGTATTCAGGCCTTCAACTGATTGGATGAGGGCCACCCACATTAGGAAGAGCAACCTGCTTTACTTAGTCTTTCCATTTAAATGCTAAAGTCTTCCAAAAGCATCCTCAGAGAAATACCCAGAATCATATTTGGCTAAACGTTTGGGCATCCTGTGGCCAGTAAAGTTGGTACATAAAAGTAACTCACATATGCTAATATATTTTTTTTAATTGGAGTATAGTCAGTTTACAGTGTTGTGTCAATTTCTGGTGTATAGCTTAATGTTTCAGTCATACATGTACATACATATACTTGTTTTCATATTCTTCTTCAAGATATTGAATATAGTTCCCTGTGCTATCCAGTAGAAACTTGTTGTTTATCTATTTTATATATAGTAGATAGTATCTGCAAATCTCAAACTTCCAATTTATCCCTTCCCACCCCCTTCCCTCGCTAGTAATGTTTTGTATAACATTTATTTTTTATTGTCTAAAAATCACTGAGACAATATATTATGAAAAATGTTCAATTTCCAGGGATTAATTCTGATTAATGCTGAAAATGTCTTCTTTATACATGTTTGGTTGAAGTTTCAAAATTCTTTAAATTGTTTAAAAGCAGGGAATGCACAGCATTCTTTCTTCTCTGGTAATCAATTCAGTGTCTACGGCCATTCATTTAACTCATTGCTGTACTTTTTTTCCTCACAGTTGCAGCTGCAGAAGGAAAAATTTCTTTAAGGAGCCATTAGACATGATTTTCTTTTTCTAAAGTTTCTTTTGGAACATTTGAGTTCATGTCCAATTACTGAATTAATTACTGGTCTGAAAAATCAGTTGGCACAAGAGCAGCTGTAGATTGTAAAATAGTTTATAAACTGAGTAATTTGAATACGTCATGTAAATTTTTATGATTAACTGAAAAGCATTACCTTGATAAAATTTTATTTTTTATTTCTCCTTTTATTGAGCAACTTCTGTATGTTTAAAACCATGTTAAGGATTAGGGTTTCCCAAAGTGGACATTGTAATTCTTGTCATTTTTAGTTAAAATTTGACACATTACTAGTTAGGCACAAAAATGATGCTCAGTGCTCTTCTTAGAGGGTGTGACTCCCAGAAGAGCAGCATTAACTGTTTCTGAATCAGCCACCACATTGAACACAGAAGACTCTGAATGGCACACCTACAACGATACGCAGTTTACCACTTTGTGACCCAGCAGGAACACAAACAAGCCAAGGAGAAGGCAGTGGCTGCCTTTCTCTCCCCATCAAATCCCAGACAAGTAGACAATAGTGCAGTACTGCAAGCTCAGCTGTCAGAACTCCAGAATTACAACAATGTATTTATTGGAAGCTGGGGGCCGGAACCTTACATACCTGCCCGTGAGTTTTGAAAATGTGGACAGCCTAACTCCACAAAATAAACTGATAGTTCACTGAGCTACACTAGAGTACACTGGCTGATGAGAAAGCAACCATGGTGGGTGCCTGATGGCTGGAACTGCACACCAAGACTGAAGGGATGTTCACTTTCACAGTGGAAGTCCAGTAGGGTCAGCACTTATGAATACTTACCAAGGCCATTTCACAGGAACCTCTAGATGTAGCAACACAGGCACACCCATACAGAGAGTGGAGAGGGGAAGGGAGCTACGTTTAATAAGCAGTTCACTGAGGAGGAAACGTAGGGGGTTGAAGTGTTAGGAAGGGATTGCATGGTGGCTGTTCTTGTCAGTATTGAAAGCTAGCATCTGAGACCAGGTGGAATCAGTAATCTGTAAAGGTTCACATAGTAAATATTTTAGGCTTTGTGGCCTTTGTGTTCTTTGTTGCAAGTACTCAACTTTGCCATTGTGTGTGAAAGCTGCCATGGACACTACGTAAAGACTGAGTGTGGCTGTGGTCCAGTAGACCTTCATCTGCAAAACGGCTGGCTGTAGTTTGCTGACCCATGTTGTTGGTAGTTCATAAAATACATCTCTGTTTTGGTTGGTGAAGAAAGTATCGGGTGAGTCTGGAAAGCCTAGTGTACTGAGTTTATTTAAGGTTCATGGTATTTTCCAGCAGCTTCAGGTGGACAGAAATAAGTGAAATGGAACAAGGCAAACAAGTTTGATATCTCCCTGAGCTATTTTAGGTGGAAGAATTTCCTTTTACAACAGTTTTTGAAACACTGGGAAAAGCAGGTCTAGAACTGATTGGGGTCACCAAGAGCCAGAATCCTTTAAGGAGTTGCAGGCCTAGACTATGTCTCTGTGTTTCACTGCCAAGTCCACACACCATGAGAGAGAACCCAGCACGTAACCCTCTAGGAAACCCTTGTTTAGGAGAGGAAGCACCTTCAGTTCAGTTCCCACGTTGGTCTCTAACCTGTCCTCCCTACTGCCTTCATCTTGGGGCCTCTAGGTGGAGAGACTCCCTTTTTTGACTTAAGTCTTTCTTGCAGGAACAGTCCCCAAAGAAATTTGTAGGAAGTTACGTAGTTTTAACTCTCAAGAAAAGCATATGTTTATTGATATTGTTTGCCTCAGTGTTAATGACTGTGGCTTGTAAGATAATTTTGCTGGGGAAATGTGTAACTGTAATGGCGATGATTTACAGGGCTAGAGCTGCCTGCGATGCTTTCTTGAAATGTTTAAGCCAGGCTGATATTTAGAGCTGGCTCACTTGTGGGTTTGATGTGTTATAAAAGGATATGCATTAACGTGTCACCATGGGATGGAAGGTACGTCTGCTGAAAATCTTTGTTCTGTGAGCATCTGAGGAGTGACTGCTGGACAAATGTTACCGTCCACAAGGTACCTGTGGTGAATCTGATTTAGACTTTTTCTCCAGCAGAACCAAGAACAGAATTCCAGTCCTGTCTCTCCTGCCCGTTGACTTTTTCCAGTCCAGAGTTCCTCAGTCAACATGTTCTATGCAGTCACTGCCCTCAGATCTTCCCAGATGCATGTGCAGCAAGCCACTTCTTCTTCGAAGCTCCAAGCTGCTTGAATGACAAAGCAGAAGATGGTGAGAGAGAAAGCTCTGGCACTGTATTTGGGAGGCTGCAGCTGAGCAGGACTTCGAGAGCATTCTTAATCCCATCTCAAGGTCAGACAGTAGACCAGGAATGCAACAGTGGTGGAGGAATAGAGCGGGGCATGTGCCCTGAGGAGGCAGACACAGTGTTGACAGAGGCAGACATCTCAGAATCTGGAGCAGTCATATGTGAAAAATTCAGACTAGGACTTAGCCTGGAGTCAAGCCTCGTTACTCTCCCGAAGCATCATGTGTGTCCTGAATGTGGCAGAAGCTTCTGCCAGAGGTCAGACCTCATCAAGCACCAAAGAACCCACACAGGGGAGAAGCCATATAGTTGTCAAGAGTGTGGACAAGGCTTTGGCCGGAAGTCCTCTCTAACCATACACCAGAGGAAACACTCAGGGGAGAAGCCCTACACGTGCAGGGAGTGTGGGCGGCACTTCAGGTACACGTCCTCCCTAACGAACCATAAGAGGATACACTCTGGGGAGAGACCCTTTTTATGTCAGGAGTGTGGGCGAAGCTTTCGCCAGAAGATTGCCCTCATCCTACACCAGAGGACACACTTGGAGGAGAAGCCCTTTGTGTGTCCAGAGTGTGGAAGAGGCTTTTGCCAGAAGGCATCACTCCTCCAACACCGTAGCTCACATTCAGGTGAGAGGCCCTTCCTGTGCCTGGAGTGTGGGCGTGGCTTCAGGCAACAGTCACTGCTCATCAGTCATCAGGTCACACACTCTGGGGAGAAGCCTTATGTCTGTGCTGAGTGTGGGCACAGGTTTTGCCAGAAGGTCACCCTCATCAGACACCAGAGGACACACACTGGGGAGAAGCCTTACCTGTGCTCTGAGTGTGGGCGTGGCTTTAGCCAGAAAGTCTCCCTCATGGGCCACCAGAGGACACACACAGGGGAGAAGCCTTATGTGTGCCCTGAGTGTGGGCGTGGCTTTGGTCAGAAGGTCACCCTCATCAGACATCAGAGGACGCACACAGGGGCGAGGCCTTACCTGTGCTCTGAGTGTGGACGTACTTTTGGCTTCAAGTCACTCCTCACCAGACACCAGAGGACACACTCAGGAGAGGAGGCTGAGGTGTATAAAGCATGTGAGCAAAGACTTGGTCAGAAGACCCACCTCACTTCTGACCAGAGGACATACTCAGGAGAAAAGCCATGTGTGTGTGAAGAGTGTGGACGTGGCTTTGGCTTCAAGTCAGCCCTGATCAGACACCAGCGGACCCATTCGGGAGAGAAGCCATACGTGTGCCGGGAGTGCGGCCGCGGCTTTAGCCAGAAGTCTCACCTCCAGAGACATCGGAGGACCAAGTCTGGCCATTACCTCCTGGCACAAGAGCTATTCTGACATTGCCTTTCCTTTCCCTGTGAGTGTGAAGATGGCAGAAATCACTAGGAAATGTTCTGCTTTCCTGAAATAGAGAAAAAAAATTTTGCTTTTTCTTTCAGTGTTTATTAGACAGTTGGTCTATCATTTACTTTCTTAGCAGCAATCCTCTGTATGGACTTTTGTTTTAATAAACTGCTTCTTTACAAACTTGCACACCTAGTTGTGTACCTCATTCGCTCATCTGTCAAGAACCCCAAGGTATTCAACCTCTAGGGAGACAAGAGAGAATCACTGTATATTTTGTTCTAGACCATAGTTTCTCACTTTCTGTAATCTCCAGAGCCTTGTAAATACCCAATCTGTGACTTGGCTGTGTCCCCTTACCTTGGGCACTGAATGGTCTCTACAAGATAATTTTCCCCAGGTCCAGATACTTTGCTGGCTTAAAATCTAGAGGCAATAAAAAATTAATAAAGTTTAGTGTACAAAATTTTTTTTAAATTTACATGGTGAAAAATACCATAAGTGATACCAAAAGACAAGTAATTGGAAGGAAAGTATATCAACATATAAATCAGCTTCTTTCCAAGTTGAAGGGTTAATATACCCACTTTATAAGAAGTATTAAAAATCAAGGGGAAGATACCAGATGTCCTATAGAACAATGGACAAAAGACATGATCAGTTTACCAAAAGAGGTATAAACTAATGAAAAGATATTCAGCTTCACTGATGATAAGAGAAAGGAAAATTACAACTGTACTGGGATACCATTTCTCACTCATCACCTTGACAAAAACTCAAAAGCCTGTCAGTACACTGTATTAGTGAGGATATGAGGCAACAAGCATTTTCATACATTGTTGTTGGGAATGCAGAATGGTAGAGACCTTTTAGAGGAGAATTTGGCAATTTTTAAACTGTATACACATATCTATTGACACAGCAAGCACACATCTAAGAATCTATCCTGAAAAATCACTTGCAGTTTTATGGATACCCACATGCACATGGTTATTTTTCACAGCATTATTTATATTTGCAAAATACTGAAAACTGCTTGATGTTCAAGTACAGAAAACTGTATACGCTGGAGCATACACACAATGGAGTAAAATACATCTGAGAAAAAGACTGAGGAAGAAAATACTAATGAAACATTATGGAGGGAATGCTGTTAAGTGAAAAAAGCAAAGTGCTAAAAGCATGTAGTTTGTTACTTGTGTAAGAAAGAAGGAAAAATAATGAACATAGTCTTTGTATCCTCAGCCTTGGGCAGACTGAGGATGTATGTACGTGTAAGAATTACAAACAAATCCTACACTCTTCAGTAGATTTGTTTCTCATAGCAGGATGGTAAAGCAGTTTTGAAACTATTTTTATGCATTTTAGGATTGAGCAAATGAATTCATGTGTCTGTGTTGTTGGGAGCCAGGATTGTCACCATGGAAGGAAAGTCATACAAATGTGGAATGGGACAAAGCAAGGAAGAATCCCATAAGGATGAGCAGGATTTGGAAGTATTGGTGTGAACTTCAGATTCATAAGATTTGTACTGTGTGTCTGTATATGTTTATGTGTCCATGCATACTTGTGTACATATTTGTATGCATATGTATGTATACACACATGCATTTTCTACCTCTGTCTGCTGAAAAGACCAAGAAGCAAGAATGCTCCAGTAGCAGTGAGCACATCTAGCATCCAGATTTTAGCCTCTAATGCCGTTTCCCACTAGTGGAAACCCTGGCTTCTTGGATTACTGGCTGCTTCCAGGGTTAGGATAGGGTAAGTCTGAGATGATTCCGGATCCAGAAAGACAGAGTGAGTTTGAAGGGATTCCCTCCCACTGGCCAAATCTGGGACAATTTTACCACCAAACTAAGTACACTAATGCCTTAAACCACTGGGAAGGGAAATAAAAAGAGAATCTCACAAGCCCATAACAATAATAAATACATAAGTAAATGAAGTCTACTATTTACAGTAGAATGCCAGTGGAAACTGATAACTTCATTTTTTTCTCCTAATACTAACATCTTACATAATCATGTTACCCTTATTAAAGGTAAGAAATTAATATTAGGACATCACTGCTAGAAAATGTATATTATATTCAGGTTTTCCAATGTTGTCCTTTTTTTCTGATCTAGGATCCAATCGAGAATCTGACACTGCATTTAGTCATCATATGTCTTTAGTCTCCTCCAATCTGTGATAGTTTCACAGTCTGTCTTTTACAGGTATTTTGTTGAATGCTCTTCAATTTAGGATTGTCTGAAGTTTTCTCAGTAGACTCACATCATGGAATTTTAGGAAGAATACCACAGAAATGAAGTGTCATGATTGTACCATATCAAGGGGTACATGATACCAACATGATTTATTCCTGGTGATGCTAACCCTGGTCACTCAGAAAAGATGGTGTTAGACAGGTTTCTCCACTATACTCTCAACCATTTTTCTCTATGCATACCTAAGTAATTGGTAAGTGCAGCTCATACTCCTAGGAAGAGGAGAATGGACCTTGTGACTAGAAGGACAGCATAGTGACAGTGCTTCTTACATTCCCCCATCCTACAGAAGAAAGTGGCCCAGTATTTCCTGGCTCCGAAACTATCAAAAGGCAGCCCATACAGGCTCATTCCTCCCAGGATGGAACAGAAAGAAATCCTGCTGAGCCCAGCAGCACCAGTTCAGGATACAATGGAAAATTAACCACTGTACCAAGAACCAGGAAATCACAAATTAGTAAAGACAGTCAACTGACACCAATACTGAGATGGGATATTAAAGCAACAATTGTGAAAATGCTTCAAGCAATTACAAGTTCTCTTGAAACAAAGGAAACAGTACAAGATTTTAACAAAAAGCAGAAGTTATACAAATAATAGGATGAAAATTACAGAGCTTTAAAATAGAAATTTTGAAACTCATTGGATAAAGTCAGTGGTATGGTAGATATGACAGAAAATGGAATCGAGAATTGAGAACAGGTCAATAGAACTTAGCAAATCTGAACAACAAGAGAGTAGACAGCCTGGGGGGAAAATAAGAACCTCCAGGACAAGGGCAAAAAAGCTAACATTTATGTTATCAGAGTCCCAGAAAGAAACAGTGGGATTGAAAAAATATTTAAAGATGTAATAGCAGAAAACTTCCCATTTTTAGCAAAAGATATAAGTGTGCAGATTCAAGAAGCTAAACTGCTATCAAGTAAATCCTAAGAAGTCCACACTAAGACATCATAATTAAATTGATAAAAACTAAAGACAGAAAGATCTTGAAAGCATTGCCCACAGGAGATAGAGGGAATACAGCAATTTAGATGACAGAAGATATCTCGTATGAAATAATACAGCTCACAAGGAGATGGCACAACATTTTTCTTCAAGTGCTAAAAAAACTCAACTGCAGATTGTATATCTAGTAGGACTATCCTCCAGTAATGAAGTAAAATGAACATGTTTCCAGATGAAAGAAAACTAAAGGAATCTGTTGCTAGCAAGCCCAAGGATTCGGGGCCTGCAGGCACACCCTCCCTAGTCCTCTAGTCAGGGCCAAGGATCTGGAGTACCTACGCTTTTTTTTTCAAGTTTCTTTTAATAGACTTTATTTTTTTAGAGCAGTTTCAGGATCACAGCAGAAATGAGCAGAAAATACAGATTTCGCACATAACCCTCCCACCCACACATATATACTCTCCTACCCTCAACATCCCTCATCACTGTGGCATACTTGGTACAATCAATCCATGCGCGTGCGCTGCCCGGCCACGCCCCGGCGCCCTCCTCGGCCACGCCCCTCCCTCCGCCCGCCGAAGGGTCAGGCTGGCAGACAGGCTGCCATTGGTCGAGCGGACGGCGGCTCCGCCGGACCTCCCGAGCGGGGCCCGTCCTGCTCCCTCCGGCAGCAGCGGCGGCGGCTGCAGCGGAAGCGGCGCGGCGCCACCGGGAGGCGCGGCGCTGGCCGGGCGACAGCCGCGGAGCTTGGTGCCCAGCGCGGCGGCGGCGGCGGCTGCGGCGGCCCAGGAGACGACATGGCGGCGGGGGCGGGCGCGCGCCCCGAGGTGCTCCGCGGGCAGGTGTTCGTCAGGGGGCCGCGCTGCAGCAACCTGCCACCTTGGCGAGGGCTCCCACGGCGTCGAGTGGTGAGTGTCCGCGCTCCGCGTGCCGGCCGCGCCCGCCTGCGCAGACCCCCGCCCGGCCTCGGCTGGCGCAGCTGCGGCGTCGGCCCCGTCCCCGCGACCCTAACCCCGGGCCTGGCCGCGACCCCGACTCCGGGCGGGCTGTCCCGCCATCCGCGCGCCGGGGCCTTGGGCGGGGCCGGGCCGCTCGTGCTGCGGCGTTGCTCGCGGCGCTTCCCGGTGGGCCCTCGCTGAGCGCGAGATGGGGTGGGTGGGAGTGGAGCATAGGACCCCGGTTGGCGGGGACCCCCATGTCAGGAACCGCCCCACCCCACCCCTGGGTGCTGGCTTCACGGCCCTCCCTTGATGTCTGATTGTGAAGCCGCGAAGTCCTTCAGATGCTGGCCCCGGCGGCCGTGGTGTGGGAAGCGTTTCGCAGCTGTGTGTTTGCTGGACCCCAAAATCATCATGTTGTTTGCCTCTCTCGCCTGCGTTTTCCGCAAACGGCTTCGGTTCAGCATCTTCGTGGTGCCGGGGATTCTCTCCTGTGCAGGCTTTCTATAAAGCGTGAAGGCGGCACCAGTGTTGGTGTGGAATCTCTCACTCTTGACGTTTTTAAATGGGTTTGGAGATGGTACTATTGGCGTTTCAGGAAGCATAAGTTAGCATCGCTGGATTGATTTCTTCAGGAGTCATTTGGAGTTGGGCCTAATTTTAGTTTTTTCCCCGTTTTACTGCGCGTGAGCTCCCGTACTAGCATAAAGGCATCCAGATGTTTTAGCACAATGACTGTGGACTTCCCCTGTTATTGCTTTAGTGCACAGTATGTATGCAGCCCTGCTGGAGTTCTTGCAGAACCACATGCAGGCTCCCTTGTCTGGCTCCAGATCCCTCAGAAGCATGCGTGGAATGAGGGTGACTGTGTTGTTGTTGTTGTTGTTTTATTAGAACCAATTACCTGTCTTATTTTATGCTGACGGAGAGTTGTGGCAGTATAGGCTCCCTTATACCTAAACCTTCATGTGAGTGTGTCTTTTGTGTTGAATGAAGGAAGCAAACCATTTCTGAACACTTCGTGTCAGGTACTGTGCTAGGTACTGTTACCTCATGTTACCTGAACAGCCACCTTGCAGAGACGGAAGGGCAGTGCTCTCTCTCTTTGAGATGAGAAAGTATTTCGAGGTGAAGCCGGTTCCTGAGGTCGCACAACTAAGAGTGAGGCTTGAGATTGTAGACTGAGATCCCATTTCCGTTGCCAGAGCGCTTTTCATTACTCCCTGTTTTCCTTAATTAGTGTTACTGATAACGCCCAGGAAGGCGGGTGCTGTGCTGTGGGCGACTGGGGTGGGGTCCGGCGGTGGCGGGATTGGGGCTGCCCCGCGCTAGCGCGAGGATATGCCTCCACTTCACGCTGTCGCTGCCGCCGCCCCCGCACATTCAGCAAGAATCATGTATGAATGCTAAATCCAAGAGGAAATCTTGGATAAAGACAAGCATATTTGCATGGTCTTAACATCTCATGTTAGCTGTTTGTTAAACAGGCAAGGATTCAGAGAGGGAAAAATAGTTTTTTATGTATGGTTGAGAAACCACAACACTGACTAGCAATCAAAATTAATACTACCAGTGAGGGCTCACATTTAAAAGCGTCTCTTCAAAAGCGATCTCCTGACAAGGACAAGACCTTGATACTACTTGTGTCCCAATCCAGAAAGACTGCATCATCTAAATCCTGCCATGAGAAAACAACAAAAGAAACTGAGAAGCATTCTATTAAATAAACAGGTCTCTAGTTTAAAAAAAAAAAAAAGAAAAACAAATTAGCACCATGAAAGACTGAGGAAGTGTCTTACACTAAAGGAAATAAAGAGGTATCACTAAGTGCAAAAAGTGATCCGAGACTGGATCTTGTGTTAAAAGGAAAAAAAAAATGCTATAAGGGTGTTATTGGTACAACTGACAACAGATATGTTGGTTAAGGACTGGTGTGGAAGCTACATTTCCTGAATTTGATGGCTGTGCTGTGGCTATGTTAGACACTATCTTTGTTCTTAAAAACTACATACTATACTGAAATATTGCAAGTTAAAGGAGCGTGGCATATGTAACATTCTCTCAAGTGATTCAGAAAAAATAATACTAAAATACGTGTGTGGGGGGGAGAGAGACACACAAAGGGAGAAGGATAGAATTAAAAAATAAAGGAAAAATAGCAAAAAGTTAAAAATTAAACTAGATGAAAAGTATATGAATGTCATTTGTACTCTTTTCTTAATAACTTTTCTATAAGTTGAAATTATTTCAAAATAGAAAGTTTAAAAAAACTCAGCAGTTGCTTATGAAAAAATATATTCTGGTGATAGAAATCAGATCAGAGGTTGCCTGTGGTTGTGGTTAGTTGAAAAATGTGTTAATTAACACAGGGGATGTGGTTAATTAGAAAAGAGGCCTGTTCTGAGAGATGGAAACATTCTATATTTTGACTGCTATTTGAAAACACAGAGGTATACATATGTCAGAATCCACTAAACTGTAGACCTAAAACCTGTGCATTTCATTAAACTTAATTATACCTAAATTTTTTAAAAAGCCAATAAGGAAACAAGGTTTGGGATGACGAGAAAATTAATGATCAAAATTCATAATCATAAGATTATCTAAAAATGAATTTGAGATTTTGAATTTATTTTGCCTATGTGACCTGAGAAACCCTAAACCAAGGACTTAATTTTGTAAATCCTCCCTAGAGGATTTTACCCACTACTTAGGTCTCTTAAGATTCCCAGAGACTAAGATTACCTAATTATTAAAATTTTTTGTACACTGGAAATTGACACATTATAAACTGACTATAACTCCATAAAATGTTTTTTTAATTAGCAAATACATTGGGAAATAAGCCATCATAAACAATAATAAAAATCAAAATCAACCTCCAGTGGATTTCAGATATGTAAAATAAGAATGTTCTAAATATTTACAGAAATAAAAAGTGTAATTAAAACATGTCAAGAAACAAGATACCATCAACACAACCAGGCAGACAGAAATTGGATATTATAGGACTTAAAATTACACTCTCTGACATTAAGAACAGAAAATAAAATGTTTCTATTCTCCAATTTCAAGAAAGAAAAGGACTGACTGTTCTTTGACATTAGTCAACCAATCTCTAAAGTATTCTTTGAAATTCAGCAAATCCTTAAACACTCCTGCTTTTTTAGGTCTGCAGACTTCCCCTAAACCAGATACAAGTAACTGCTTTGTTTAGAGAGCCCATGTCTAACATGCACAGTCCACCCTTGCTTAGCAAGTAATACATTCAACTTCTTTATTTCAGACAGTTTGCATGGGTTTTGGTTTCAAGTATCTTGAGTGATGGTCTCTACCTTAAGAGAAGTCAACAGATTAATGTAACATCAAAAGAAAGTGTTAGTAAACAATACTCAACTTATAAACAAAAATATTCCACTGAAGCACAGAAATTTTTAAAAATGAGAAAATACAGAAAAGAAGATGAGACATATGGCACACTAAGAAGAGGTGTAACATAATAACTGGAGGCAAAGAGGATTAAGAATGGCCAAAAATAATATCTGAAGAGGTAACAACTGAGAATTATCTAGAACTAATGAGTGAAATCAACCCAGATTCAGAAGTATAAATGCAAAGCAAACCACACTTAAGCATATTATAGTCACATTTTGAACAGCTGAACAAGGAGAAAACCTTAAAAACAGCAAGGGGGGCGGGAAATAATGTATAACACCACCAAAAATATTAACTATCTAGCAATAAATTGAACGATATATGTGAAAGAACTAAACATTGAAAACTTTAAAACCTTCTTGAAAAAGAAATTAAATAAGGGGAGGAATAATTTAGATGAAAGTAAACAGAGAGTAATTAAAGAAATGGAAGGACAATTCACATTCATGGATTAAAATGCTCTAAATTGTAAAGACATCCATTCTCCCCAAACTGATGTATAGATACAAAACAATCCCATTCACAATTCCAGCTACTCTTTTTGTGAAAATTGATAAAGGAATTGTACAATTCATATGAAATGCAATGAGCCAACAACACCCAAGGCAATTTTGAAAAAAACAAAGCTGGAAGATGAATGTTATCATATCTATTAAATATCTAAAATATCTATTATAAAGTTACAGTAATTAGGAAGTGCTGGGGGAAGATACAGCTCAGAGGAATAGTGTGTGCTGAGCATGCGCAAGGTCCTGGGTTCAACCCCCCAGTACCTCTATTAGAATAAATAAATAAGTAAACCTAATCACCTTCCTCCCCAACTCCCCCCAAAAAAGAAAACAGAAAACATTTTAAAAAAGAAGTACTGACACAGAGGCTGGGAATCAGGCAAATAGAACAAAGAATCTACAACTACACTACCCCATATGGTAGTGACTAAGCACACATGGCTATTTAAATTTGAATAGGTTAAAATCAGTTAAAATTAAAAATTCAGTCCTTAGCACTAGCCACATTTCTAGATCTCAGGAGCCTCAAGTAGCTAACAACTACTGAATTGAACAATACATACATGAACTTTTCCATCATGGCAGAAAGTACTGTTAGACAGTACTTATCTAGAAAGATACACACAAAATTACTTGATTTATGACACAGGTGATACTCTAGTGTAGTGAGGGAAAAGCTGGTCTTTTCAATAAATTGTGATGGATCAAATGTCCATATACAAAAATAGACAAATAAATAAATAACCAATTGGTCCACCATCACCCCTACATCATACCATATACAAAAATCAATTCCAAGTAGATTGTAGATTGAAATGTAAAGATAAAACAAAGAATTTTATAGGAAATTATCTTCACAACTTTGGAGTAAAAACTTCTAAAATAGGATGTGAACAATACCAGCTATAAAAGACCAATACCAATAAAGAGTATTTAACACAACATTAAAACTGAGAACTTCTGCTTATCAAAAGGCGGCATCACTAAAAGAGTGAAAAGGCAAGCCATAGGCTGAGAAAAATCATTTACAACACATAGCTGACCAAAGACTCATCCAGAACACACATCTGGTAAAAGACACAATGATAAAAAGGCAGGCAGCAACTCAATAGACAAATCGATAAGACATGGATAGCCAACAAAAGAGGATATCCAAATGGCTGGTAAGCATATGAAAAGGTGTGGTGCTTCATTTGTAATCAGAAAAATGTAAAAGATAATTCAATGGCTACCACTCTATACCTACCAGAATACCAAAAATGTACTTAAAGATAAGCAATATGAAGTATTGGTGAGGACGTGGGACAATTGGAACTCTTACACACTGCTGATACAAGCATAAATTGGTACACCCACTTTGATACATGTTTGACTTAAGTTGAATTGTGTCCTCCAAAATTCATATGTTGAAATCTTACCACCCCGTCCCTCAGAATGTGACTTGGTTTGGAAACACAGTCTTGCCAATGTAATCAGTGAAAGTCAGGTCATTAGGTGTGCCCAAACCCAACATGACTGGTGTCCTTATAAAAAGAACACACAGGGAAGATGATATGAAAAGACACTGGAAGAAGATAGACATCCAGAAGACAAGGAGAGAGACCTGGGACAGAGTCTTCCCCCACAGCCCTGAGAAGGAATCAACTTTGCCAACACCTTGAGTTTGGAATTCTAGCCTTCAGAACTGTAAGACAATCAATTTTGGTCTTTTAACCCACCCAGTTATGGTACTTTATTATTACAGCCCTTGCAAACTAATACAGACAGCATCTACTTATACAGTATGTGCATATCTATGACTCAACACTTCTTCTGGTATATGCACAATAGAAATGTGTATGTACATTTCCCAGAAGATTTGTGTAGGGATGTTCATAGCACTGTTATTTGTAAGAGCCCCAAACTAGAAATAATCCAACTGCTCAGCAACAGTAGGTAGCATAAATAAATTATGGTATATTTACACAATGGAACTTTATGTAGCAATAAGAATGAACCAATTACAACTACATGCAACAGTATGGAAGGATCTCACAATGATGTTGCATGAAAGAAGTATATGTGAATAATTATGACAGAGTTGAACATGTTAAAGTACTCTGTGCTGTGAGACATCATGGTATTGGTTACCTTTGGAAAGGAGGGAGGCAGTAGTGATCCGGAGGGAGCAAAAAGAAGGTTTCTGGAATGTGGGTTATGTTCCATTTCTTGATTTTGGTGATGACTATACTGTGAAAAATCTTCAAGTTGTGTGCTTACGATCTGCACACTTCTTCCCATGCATGTTATACATCATTTTTAACAAGTTCTTTAAAAACTGAATAGGTGAGTTAACAGATCAGGACAGCTGAATCATAAACTATAAGGGAGATCTTTAAAAATAGCCATAATGTAGCACAAATAGACACAGAAAATAAGAGACATTAATGGAAGCATAGGATAAAGTGAAAAGATCAAGAATGAATCTAACTGGAATTGCAGAAGATAATAAAAAGAATGGGTGAGAATCAATATTTGAAGAGTAAGAATTTTCCAGAATCAAGATGACACAAATTCCAGATTTAAAACGTACAATAATCCTAAGTAGAATAAATAAAAAGAAAACCATAGAGAATAAGTTATTGTGAAACTGCAGAAATCCAAATACAAAATTTTAAAATTAAATGCAGATAAAATACTGTGGAGGGTGTGGAGAAATGGGGACCCTCCTTTGCCATTGATGGGAATGTAATTTATTGTAGCGATTATGGAAAACAGTATGGAGATTCCTTAGAAAATTAAAAATAGATTTACCACACATCCAACAATCTTATTCCTGGATATACATCTGAAGGAAACTTTTTTGCAAAGATACATGAACCCCAATGTTCAGAGCAGCACTGTTTACAATAGCTAAGACATGGGAGCAACCCAGATGTCTATTGAAAGATGAATGGATAAAGAAGTGGTGGTATATATACACAATAGAATACTACTCGGCCACAAAAAAGAAGGAAATAATACCATTTGCAGTAACATGAGTGGACCTAGGTATTATGATATTAGGGAAAATAAGCTAGAAAGAGAAAAACAAATACCATATATCACTTATATGTGGCATCTTAAAGAAAAGACAAACAAACTTACATACAAAACAGAAACAGACTCGTAGAAAACAGACTTATGGTTACCAGGGGGGCAGAGGAGGTGGGGGTGGATAAAATGGGAGATATATATATAAAATAATCACTGTGCTGTACACCAGAAACTAACATGACTTTGTAAGCTGACTATACTTCAATTAAAAAATAACAAATAAATAAATAATAAAATCAGACACAGATAAAAAGATGATCAACAAAGGAATGAAAGTTAGACAGATTCTTCTTTTTCTTCAAAAAATTTTCAACTTACAGAGAAGCCAAAAAAGAGTAATACAATGAACACACTTATACCACTCAAAAGTTAATATTAACATGCTGTTAATATTTTGAATAACCCACTCAAAGTTTCCCTAAACATATACATGTCCTTCCCTTTTGGGAAAATGTAAAAAGTAGGCTGTAGATAGTAGGATCCTTCATCCCCAAATTCTTTTTCATGTATTTCCCAGGAACAAGAACATTCTACTCAACTACAACACCATTACCACATCTAACATAATCAACATTCATTCAATGATATCACTCTAACAGAGTCCAGATAAAGTTTTCCCTGCTAACCCAAACATGTCCTCTAAAACTTTTCTTTTTACTTATCCAGGATCTAACCAAGTTTTACGGACAACTTTCAGATGTTCTAACTCTTAGGTCTCTCTCAATTTAGAACATTCAAGCCACTTCCCTTGGTTTTTCATGACATTTAATCATTTGAAGAGATCAGGTCAGTTGTCCTGATACAATAACCCACATGTTTAACTCGTTTGACTGTCTCCTCATGATTATCAGGTCAAGCATTTCCACAAAGAGCACCACTTAGGAATGCTGTAAACCTCCTGTGTGTCCCGTTATGCCCGTAGATGTCCTGCTATAGGTGATGCCAGCCTTGGCCATTTTGTGTAATTTTTCCCTTTGTCATCAACAAGTCACTTGTAGGGGTAACACTTGGAGACTTGGAAGCACACTTTTAAAGGCAACTATGAAAGCTGGAAGACAGCAGAATACAGCCTTCAGAAGGCTAAGAGAAAAATAGCTATTAAAATAGAGCTGTAATGCCAACTAAAATGTCTTTCAAGAATGAAAGCAAAATAAGATACATCCTGAAATTATCTCATGATCCAGTAAAAGAAATTAATCAGAAGACTATGCATACACAAAAAGAATTTTTACAGAGTGTTGTTTTTTATACACTTGCCAGGGAATTAACATCTCAGCATGTCTGGAAGAGAGCACCTTACGTGCCATCTCTTCTGAGGGCAAAAGTGATGCCATCTTTCTGGAAAGGAAGCAGCTTTGCTCTTAGTTTGTCTGGCAAAAAATCCAGCTCTTTGTAGGATTCACTTGCCAAACAAGCAATCTGAGGTGTAAGAGTCTTTGTTATTTTATGACCTCTGGGCATGATGATCCTAAAAACAAAAAAATCACAAGACAGAGAGGTAGGAGAAATAGATATTACTAAGTGTATTAGAGAATTAAACATAAGTAATAATATTAAAATACTTATCATTAGCCTTGATATATGATCTCCATAGATACTAACTGGTTAAATCATGTGTCCAGGACAAGCTATTACGAAAATTCTAAGCAGAGTCCAAAAGCAATTATTTCATGCACTTCCTAGAACTAGCATTCTCTATTTCAGTTGTATTTCTAACTGAGCCATTATGCAGCCACACTCCTGTTTTAAGTAATAAATGCATTATTGAAAAGTTAAGGAGGGGAGGGTATAGCTCAGTGGCTGAGCACATGCCTAGCATGCACAAGGTCCTGGGATCAAGCCCCAGAGCCCCCATTTTAAAAAAAAAGTTGTAACTCAACTAGATTTTTACAAAGTAAATAATCCTTAAAACAAGAGATGAATTTATTATAGAAAGATGAATCCTTTTATAATTAATCCTTTCATAGATGTATATTTTCATATTATAGTAGATCTAATAAGGAAAAATTGTACTTTAAAAATAATAAAATGCAAATGCATTAACTCCAAATTTAAAATAAGTAAGTTACCTCAATATTGTTAAGAGATATTTTAAAATATTAAAATAACTTCTTTAATCACTTGAATCCACAGTATAAACTCTGCCTGATTAGCACCTTCCTCACTAGTCAGTTTCCACAGATATAATTTCAATATTTTACCACAGAAAAAATTCATGTGTCTGTTAATTCATAGAACTCAGCAAGAAAAAAAGCCCAATTAGCAGTCCATCACCTTAACCACTCCGCCACCTCATCCTTACAAGAAGCCCAATTAAATCTAATAATAACACTTTGTATTTAGATTGGACTTTTCATCAGTTTATATATAATCTCATTTCCTTTTTAAAACAAATTTACTTTCTTCCTCCATTACTTGCAAACTGATAAAACTGCAGCCTCCCTCATCCTCAAAAAGTGATCACCCTCTGTGTCCAATGTTGAAGGGTCCCAGGAATTCAGCAACTGTCTTTTAATGACAAACAGGAACTGCCTGCCACAATCTAAAGAAGCAAGAATCACACCTCACAGAGCTTATGTTCTTGAGGGGGCAACTGAAAATGAAGATGGATTACAGTGCAGTACAAACATCAGGAAGGAACTTGAGAGGGTAATGGCCACTTTAGGGAGGCTGACCAGCAAAGGCCTCTCTCAGGTGGCACTTGGTCTACTGTCTGAAAGGATTTGAAAGAGCAGCCAGGTTCAAGGTTGAGAAGGAGGCTGGACTTCGTCTTCTCACCATGACCTGCCCCACCGCGGAGCTTTAAGAAAAGAAGGAAAAGCACTGCTTAGTCAAGGCATCCATGTACAGCAATGAGTGAAATCTTTAATCAGGGGGAACATACTTTTTTATTTTAATGGCTTCTTTTCATTTGTCTTGATTTAATATCCAGGGAATCTTCCAGTGTACTGTCCATGTCACTGAAATGTTCCTTAGGAGCGGTGAGCACTACACTGGGGACAAACTTTAAGCCACTGTTAAGGCCAAATACCTGGAAAGCGGTGATAAAAGGGCACATAGTAACTGAGCACATTTAAGAGAAATATTTAGGCAGAATGAACAAAAGCTGTGATTGCTCCCCTGGGAAAAAAAATTCTGTTGACCGTAGCGCGTGAGAAGGCGGCCCTCCCCGCTGGGCCGTAGGCGCCCCGGCGGGGCCAGCGAGGCACTGCTGCGGGAGCGCGCGGAGCGGGGCGGGCTCCGGGCGCCCCGGCCCGCCTGGCCCCGCCGCGCCCGCTGCAGCGGCACCCGCTCCCTCGTGCCCACCGTGCCCACCCGGGGCCGTGGGGAAGCAACCCCTCGGGGCCTAGCGGGGGAGGCGGGGGGAGGGTTTCCGGGTCCCAGCCGTGGCTGCTGCTGCTGCCCTTGCGGCCCCGCGGACGCTGGACCAGCTTCAGCAGGCCCGCTGGGAGCGGGCCCGAGCGTGGCTCCGCTCGTTCCCCCGGGGGCCGGCGTCGGTGCCTGGGCCCTCGGCCCACCCCGCGGCCGCGGCCGCCCGCCTCGCACCCCGAGGGTTTTCAGAGAGGAACGAAGGCATTCGGACCAGTCGGTGAAACGTGAGGTAGTGATTTTGCCTGTGGGGCAGAAAAAGCCCAATGGGAATATTAAAGAGAAAGTTGAATGACTGTCAGTGCCACAGACCTCGGGGATCAGATTTACACACTTCATGGTTGAGCCTTAGGCTCTGCCCCCAAATCCCTGTGTGTTTGAAGTTTTTTTGTCGTTCTCTTTATTTCTTGTTGTTGCGGGGTGCAGAGGAGGGTGCCTCTGTCCTTTGAGCTGCTTTTATGCGGAAACGTCAACTGCTGAGGCTCTCATGTCCCTTGTACAATTGGGACAGTGAGTCAGCTAAGTGACAGGGTAAGAGGTGATTTCTAAACTAGTGAAGCTTAATTCATAGCAGGTGATTTTTCTAAGATTTTCCAGAAAAAGTATACGTGTGCATTTTTGTGTGTGTGTGTGAGTATATATGTGTGTGTAGGTATGTATATCTCTAAAGGTATAGTTTGCCTAATTGTAATTCTGAAGAAACTCTTTGCTTTTAGCCTAAATGTCATTGATGACAGGAACTTTTAAATAATGGAAAGATGGTTAAAGTGAAACTGGCAGCCCACCTGCTTACAATATTTGAAACAGCAAAATCTGCTTAATGTATAACATGGTAGGTTACCAGTGTAACTAGAGGGATTGGGCACACCTCGATTTAACAAAATTCGACACACTTGGCCATATTTGAGAGGGAATGCTTCTTCCTCGTGTGTTGATTGAGTGCTCATCTTTTCAGTCCTTGCTTTTCTGTCTGAGTGAATATGTCCTTAAGTGATGGTTATGGAATATGGATGATCTGTTGTAGACATGTCTGTAATCAGCAGTCAAACTCTAGGCCCAATTCTTAGACTTTACTTGGTACCAGAATAAACTTGGGTTCTGAAGCAACAGCTAAGCTTCGATTAAGTGTTTGACCATTCCTTCCAGGTCTGAGAAGACTATACCAGCTAAAGGATCTTCCATATTCCATAACTAATATTCCTAGAATTGACAGATCCATAGATTCAGGACCTGGAGGAAATTTGGATGTGTGTTAGTATTAAACCATGAGCCATAGAACTGTGAATGGTAAGTTCCCTCAGCGCCCCACAAAGTACCTCTAGCTTACATCACTCAGCACAGCTTTGTCTCAAACTCTTTGGTTAACTGATGTTACATAAATTGTTATATAATGCTTTCTGATCTCACGTGCCTTATGTACAGAAAAGACTGATGAGAATGTAGGAGACTTCTGTATTCTTTTATCAGCTGTGGGACCCCCATTATGAGCCTCAGTTCTTCCCTCATCTATAAAATGGGAGTGGTGATGCTTAACACATGGAATTGTGAGGATTAGAGATGAAGTATATGAAGTCCCTAGCATTGTGCCTGACACATAGTATGTATGATTTTTTTACACACTTTTTTATTGAGTTATAGTCATTTTACAATGTTGTGTCGAATTCCAGTGTAAAGCACAAT
This sequence comes from Vicugna pacos, assembly GCF_048564905.1. Lineage (NCBI taxonomy): Eukaryota > Metazoa > Chordata > Mammalia > Artiodactyla > Camelidae > Vicugna > Vicugna pacos. The sequence goes on from NC_132990.1 coordinate 334,855, forward strand.
TTTTCAGTTATACATGAACATACATACATTCATTGTCACGTTCTCTTTCACTGTGTAGTGTGTATGATTAAATAGTGTTCTTTTCATGCATATTAAGAGAATGAGTTTGTCATTCCGACACACACGGTGTTGTTGCAGCCTAAGGACGTGTTCTGTTAGTGAGGAGAACTGTGGGGATTTGCCTTGTATGAAGTGACTGCCAGTGCAACTTGTAGTTAACCATTTTTAAAATGAAAGGTATGTGGCAAATTGGTCATCAGGTGCAGAAGAGTTGTTTATTTTATGGAAGTTTTTTTGTGTTTTCATTAGAATGCAGGTGTTTGTGGAATATATTTCAAATGGATTATCCGGAATTAAAAAGTATGTGGTAATTTCAGTGATAAATTACTGTAATATCCTTTAAATTTTATTCAGCTGACATGTGTTTCACCATCTAGTTTATACAGTTGGGGTCCATATTCATTGTGTTAGCAGGGTGCCAGCAAGCAACCTTTGAACTCCTTAACAGAGTTAAGATTAAGCAAGTTATTTGAATTCGTTATGGCCATAGACTGACTACTATTTTGTTGCTGTTTTTAATTCTCATTATTTATCAGTACTTGAGTGTTTCTCTTCTGTGGAACAACATGCGAGACACACTGTTCCTCTCTCCTCCCAGGCACTTCTGAAAATGCACTGGATCTTCATGCATAATAGTGTCCTTGGAGTCTGTACAGTTAGACAAATGGAAGGTTCGCATGGAAACAGTTCTGTTATGAAGTCTTCTGATAGTAATGCCTGACCAGGGTTCAAGGTAGCTGTACTTCCTGCTGAATAGTGAGCTGAAATATGTAGCATTACAGCAGGCCTCCCGAGTTACTCAGCCCAGTAGGGTTGGATGTTCCTTTGAAGGGCCTTACATGGCAGCAGCAGTAGAAAATTTTATAAAATTGAAATTAGCTTCTTTCAAATACTATGCAGAAGGCAAGAATTGCCAAGCAATGGAAGAGATTTTCTTGTCCTGGCACTTTAGGATACCTAACTATAACCATTTGAGTTAATATTAAGATTTAATTGCTTAGAAATAAAGACGTACTGAGAGTTAACATTCTGGAAAATGTTACAACAATAAACACTGAAAACTCATGGGTTTATGATATTGTTGCTATTTGGATTAGAAAATCTCACTGTTAGCACTTTCATGATCTATTGTAAATACATTGGGCAAAGAAGTGTGGTTACAAATGGGAGTTAACTTTTCAAATGCACTTGCAGCCCCAAACCAAGAATCAGTATACTGTCTTTTCAGTCATACTTGCATACAGTGATGGTAACTTATTACTTATAAGTTAAGATGAATAAACTAAGGTGGTTATCATAAAGGGAAGGGAGCATGTGAGTTTTTTCCTCAGTGTAATAGTAGTCCTTTTTCTAAAAAAGTAAAATAATCTTCCACTTGATTCCTGCTAATTCTGATAATGTTTACTAATAATACAGATATGCAGAAAGAATCAAACCATATAATCAAACAGTTTTATTACATTAACTTTGCTTCTCAAATAAGGGTATGTTATATAATTAAACAAATTTGCTTGTACCTGATAAGACATGAGCATGTGTATTTTTCTAGGATTTAATTCAATTATTTATTGGCTTATGGTTGAAATAAGATATGTTATTTAATCCTGGCTCAAAACTAGCTGTCTACCTTATTTTCCAGCAGTTTGGTTTTTTTATTCCCAGATTTTATCCTTTATTATTTTGCCTCTTCTTACCTCCTTTAGTTTCCACACATTCCTGTTAACTTGTATTTTTTTCCTGTGAGTTTTGAAAGCCTACACTTTATGATCTTTGTTGTTCTCTCTTCACCCTCTAAATTGTAGATTTGTAACTTTTTAATGTCTAATCTGTAAGCCTACTTCTGCAAGCAAGTTGTGAGGTTTTTGAACCTATGTATTTCATAAATACTAGACCACATAATGTGTTTAAGTGACTGTTCTTACAGCCTGCTTGACTCATGTTTTCATCTACAACTCCCTAGAAATATGTCCAAAAGAAATTAAGTATAGAACATAAACTCCATTTGTTTTTATTCTTGACCTTTGTTCTTAAAAGGCAGTAATTTGGTATTGTCTAAGAGTTTAAAGTGCTGTAATGTGACTTCTCCTAAATTTTGTTTGATGAGTGAAAGATGTAAATTACTTTTGTGGGCTAGTTGTGCAATTAACTTCACTGACCTGCCTTCCACATGAAAGAAATTCCATAACTGGTATAAAATATCACCTTACACTCTTGAGTTAGAAGTTTAACTAAGTGCAGATTTACTTTGTTGCCTTGGCCCTCACTGGGAAAGAAGAACAGATTGGTGGTTACCAGGCATTAAGAATGGGTAGGGGGAGCAGGACGGTTGTGACTGTAAAGGGTTAGCATGAGGGATCTTTGCAGTGATTGAACAGCTCTGTATCTTGTGGTGATGGTTACATAAATCTATATACATGGTATAAAATTACATAGGGGGAGGATATAGTTCAGAGATAGAATGCATGTTTAGCATGCACAAGGTCCTGTGTTCAATCCCCAGTACCTCTATTTAAAAGAATGAATGAATGAATGAACTAATTACCTCCCTCCCAAATTACATGGAAACACACACACACACAAAGGATTGCATATAAAATTAGTAAGATCTGAGTAAAATGTGGACTATATCAATGTCAATCCCTGGTTTTGATAATGAACTACGTTTAACAGTCATCCCTTTGTATCTGCTGAGGATTGGATCCAGGACTCCCCTTGGATACCAAAATTCATGAATGCTCAAGTCCCTTACATAAAATGGCATTGTATTTGTATATAATCTACTCAAATTTTCTCTTCTACCATCTCTCGATTACTTACAATATTTAGTGTAATGCAAATGCTATATAAATATAAGTACAATGTAAATGCTACATAAATAGTTGTCAGCACATAGTTTTGCTTTTGGAAACTTTCTGAAATTTTTTTCTGAAATATTTCTAGTGTAAGGTTGGTTGAATCCAACGATGTGGAGCCTGTGGGCACAGAGGGCTAACTGTGTACCTGTTATCATTGGGGGAAACTGGATGAAGTACATAGACACTTGCTATACTGTTTTTTACAACTTTGTGTGAATCTGATTATTTTCTTTTCTTTTCTTTTTTAAAGTCAGGTTTATTGAGATATAATTTGTACAGAAGTAAAGTGTAATCTTTTAGGTTTACAGATCTGTAAGTTATGACAAAGGTTTACTGTAGACATTAGCACAATCAAGACAGAATATTTTCATCACCTCAAAAGGTTCTCTGTAGTCAATCTCCATCCACCAGGAAACTATTGATCTGATTTCTGTCCCTACAGTCTAAATTTTTACTCTGTAAAATAATTACACACTCACAAGAAGTTGCAGAGCAAGCCCATGTACACTCCCCCCAGCTCCTTCCAATGGTAACATCTTACAAGACTATAGAAAAGTAGCAAAGCCAGGAAGCTGGCATTCGTGCAATGCAATTAGACTACAGACCTTATTCTGATTTCACCAATACTACATGCATTAGCTTGTTTTAAGGAACATAACTGGACCATAGCATGGAATTTGGGTTGGCAAGACAAGACTCAGAAGGAGAACTGCAGGAAGTGCAGGGAATCCAAAGGATTGGAGGAAGAGTTTCTGGAGAACAGAAATCATTCGATGAACAATTTGGTATGAGTGTTTAAATTACTCCTTTTTTAGGAAATGCAACTTCCTATTCAGCAGGAGAGCAAAAAGGTTGTTTTAACTGAAGGGCCTGACCTCTAGTTGAATTGAGGAAATGTTTCCTCCAGGCATGAAAACCCCTAATAACTGTAATATTCCTGCTTACTCTTATTCAAGCAGGAAAACCCCCTTTTTTTTCCCCAGATTCTTCATTTTCTTATTTTTGCCTGACTAAAAACAATAAAATAACTGTCAAAGATCTGATATTCCCTTCAGGTTTAGCCAGCCACCTGTATGCTCTCCTTAACAGGATTAGTTAACAGTTCCCCAAACCAAAACAAATTAAACTTCTATTCCTTCCTGGAGCTCAGCAGTGTTTTTCAGCTCTCCTACCTGCTCCAGCATTTTATCTCACTATATCTATATATTTATCTGATAATGCCTTAAGCTCTATAACTAATTTATTGCTAGACATCATTTACTCATCACAAAACTATAGGGGTGGTGGTGTCTTCATTTTTACAACCCAAGAAATTGAGAGTCCTAAAAGTGTGGTATCCTGATCACACATGCAGTTCCGTAAAATGCTTACAACGGCGCCAGCACAGGGAAGCATTCAGTCGGTGTTAGTCAGCCATGTTTGAAGCCCTGTTCTCCCTGTCCCCCCAAACACCAATTACAGCCTAGGTGAACCACTTTCTTCAATAGCTGTGCTGGGCTGAATTTAGTCAAAAGCTTCCTACAGGCATTGGAAATACCTCTGGTGACCAAAGTCCTCATTTAAATCCCAGTTTGTTTAAACCTTAGTTTGGCTGATACCTAGTTCTTCATTAGTTACTACCAAATACAGCCCTTGGATAGAGCTGAGTGCCTTAATACCTATTTCCTTGACTTTAAAACCAGTTCTTAATATCTCTGAAATCAAGAAGTGTCTTAAAATCACACTTACTGAAGTAGGGTAACAAACTGTGTTTTCACTGTGTCCTGTGCTAGATATTTTATATACATTTTAGCACTTATTCCTACAAATACTTGTTATATTTGTTATTATCATCATCTGGAATCACGCTCATTTTGAAGACGGAGAAGTCAAGGCCCAAGGAGGCTGTCATTTGCGGCAGATCACAGAGCTGGTAATGGTGGACAAGATCATGAGTAATCCCAAAGCAAGTAGGACTTTAGAATTCAATTTCAGTAGACTTAGCTTAGGAATACAGTTCTAGTTTATGCAAAACAAAAAATAGAAAGCGAATTTCAAATATAAAAGGGTAAATTGAAATAACAGCCCCCCCCAAAAGACAAACGGAAGCTCAGCAAGGTTACACATTAGAACCAGAATCCACTGCAGATCTGTCTTGACTCCCAAGTGCAACTTTCCACCAACCAGGCTACCAACTAACACAGTGGTTAAGGAGCAGTATAAATACGTGATGAACTAATAATGCCTGAAAACAAAGTTGACAAGAAAGAGGGTAAAAATCTAAAAGATAAAAACAGGAAAGTAGTTCAAAGGCAGGAAAAAAGGGTCGCGCGCACACACACACCCACCCCAACAGTGTACAGAGCAGTGCACTCAGGGTGGGCCGAGGGGCTGTAACACACTTTGCGCGGGTCCCGCCAGACACCCGGCAGGCGGGAGCGGAGTCTCGGAAGGAGCCGGTTGCCGAGCGGCCGGCCGTGGAGCACAGCAGCCCAGCCCCGCCGCCTCCCGGCTGGCCTCCCGCGCCCACGCCCTGCCGACCACTTGTCGCTCGGCCGGGCAACACCCGACGAAGCCCAGAGGCCTGCCGCCGCTCCCTTCAGGGCCGCTGGCTTAAAAAGAAACAGGAACACATGTCCCCGGCCGGTCCGCAACCTCTCCATGGAGCTGTCCTCGCAGCCACGCGCCCGATGGCGGGAGCTTCTCAGGGTCGCAGCTCGCCGTTCGGCGCCGGGAAGCACCCGCCGCCGTGGACGGCCGGGCCCAGAGGAGGGGCGCCGACGGCCAGGGCCCGGGTCAGCCCCAGGCGGGGCAGGGGGCGGCCGGGCGCCGATCGGGCCGCGCGGGCCGGCCGAACCGGCGAGCGGCAGGCGCTGGCGGCCGGGAATATCCTCTTCCTCCCTGCGCGCTGCGCGGCGGCCCTGCGGCGGCCAGGCCGAGACCGGGCTCGGGCGCCCCACCGCCGCCTGCGGGCGAGCGCGGGCAAACACCGCGCCCAAGCCACCGCCGCCGCTGCCGCCCTCAACCCCGCCGCCGCCCTCGCCCCCCGCGCCACGCCGTCGCGGCCGCGCACTCCGGCCGTGGGGGCTCCAGGCGGCTGGGCCCGGCGCGGACAGCGACGGGCGGGGCCGGCGTGCGGACGGCGGGAGGAGGCGGCGGAGGAGTGAATTTAATTATTTTAAAATTATTAAATCAATTACAAAAAGAAAAACAAACTCTAATACATATGTTTCTGTATAGTATTGGGGGAAAGTATCTGTTTTAAAACAAATGTTCTCTGCAAAATACCATTCATTCAGTTCATATTGTTCACTTGTTATTTATCCTGCCTTGTTTACATACATCTGAGCATAATAGGAACACTTTTACATCAAGTATATCCAAGATGCAGTTTCCATTTTCATTTTATGTGCCTTGTATTCTCTAAATGCCAGTTTATTCTTCTTTCATTAGGCCTTGCTGCACTTTCACTTTCCAACCCTTCATATAAACTAGAATCTGATATTAGTCATGTATATTGTTCATTCTCCAGTTGCTATGAAAGGATTTTGTGGCGAGGCTGCACATTCATCATTCAACTAGATATTTGCATTTTAAGTCTATTGATTATCTGTAGGACACAAGATTTTGTTCTATTATAAAGACAGTAAATGAGATAGAATTTGGGGGAAGAAAGTGATATAAATGCTGTTAACTTACTCTATGGTTATTGTGTGACCACGAACTTTTTAATACAAAACTGAAAATTTAAAAATATTAAATGTTTTGCAGCAATGAGAGGGAGGAATGTGAGGAAGTCAAAAGTAAAATTGCAGACCCCCAACATGGGGAGGATGTGCTTTCTGTGATATGATGACCTTGATCTACTTTGTGTACAGTATGAGGTAGGGGCCAGATTTATTCTTTTACATGCAGATAGCCATTTTTTTTGGTCTCAGCACCATTTGTTCTTCTTTCCCCATTGAATTGCCTTAGGACCTTTGTTGACCATAAATGTAGATTATTTCTCAATTCTCAGCTCTATTCCATTGATTAATATGTTTTAACGTTATGCCACTAGTCCACAAGGTTTGATTATGTAACTTTGTAAAAAGTTTTGAAATTGTGACATGTAAGTCCTCTAACTTTGTTAATCTTTTCCAAGGTTGTTTTGGCCATTCTGGATCCTCTTAATTCCTGGATGTAGTTTAAGATCAGCTTGCCAATTTCTGCAAAAAAAGGCCAACTGGATTTTAATAGGGATTGTGTCAAACAGGTTGATCAGTTTGATATTTTGGGAAGTATTGCCATTTTAACAATACTGAGAAAACTTGTTTAATATTTAATGATTTCTTTAAAAATAATAATAAACTTAATAGCTTGTTAACATAAATACAATTGGCCCTGCATATCTGCTGGTTCCAAATACATGGATTCATCCAATGGTGGATCGAAAAATAGTAAAAGAAAAAAAAGTTCCAGAAAGTTCCCCAAAAAAGCAAAACAATTTGCCATGTTTGGGTGATTATATAGCATTTGTAATTTATTTACAACTATTCATGTAGTATTTACATTGCATTAGGTATTATAAGTTATCTAGAGTTGACTTAAAGTATACGGAAGAAGTGTGTGTAGGTTATATGCAAAAACTATGCCATTTTATATAAGGGATTTCAGCATTCCTGGATTTTAGTCTCCAAGGGGGGGTCCTAGAACAAACCCCCATGGATATGGAGGGATGACTGTACCATATTATGAAAAATACATTTTAATAAAAACTTAATAGGAAGAATGGCATTGTTTTACATTTTTGCAAAGCTCCATAATGCCTGGCTTATATCAAGATAAGTGTGTTCTCATATCTGTTTCTGCATTCATTCTGATATGATATGTGGTTTTGATTGAAATGTGAGAAATTTGGCCTCTTACAGATAAATAGAGGAAAAAGGAAGGACCTCATGGATGCTTTGAAAGTGTCTTGATCTGTAGTGATCATTGGACCACACTTTGAGAACAGTTTGTCCAGTGGAAAGATATATATATTTGGAAACTGAAAAAATTGGTTGAAAGTCACAAGTCTGCCACTTCACAGCTGGTGTGATTTTTGAGCAAGTTAGCCACTTAGTCTTTCTTCATCTGTAAAATGAAGATAATGACACGTCCTTTTAGTGTTTTTATAAGGAGGAAACAGGTCCATGCCTGTAAAGGTTTGGGTGTACAGACACCACCAAAGAATAGATGCTTGTCTTTTTATCATGTGTGTTTGTCAACCTCTCTCTGTTACATAGGGCTGAGCTGATTTTTTTTCCCGTGAAGAGTGTACATAACCACAGCGTGGGAAACATCATATAAATGTGGTTCATTGTAGTATTATTTATTTAAGAGCTGAACTATATTTATATAAGTTTCCTACTGTCAGTCCTCTTAACTACAAATTGCAATAGTTAACAAGTAGAGAAGAGAAAGGCCAAAAAAAAAAAAAGTAAAGTAATTACTCAGAAATGGTGGAGTAAATTGCTGTCTCCTTTAAGATCATTTGTTGCCTTTACTGCAGTTCTGCTGGTAACTTTTGAAACAATAAAGGACACTGAAAATATTCTGCCTTAAATTAGAGAGTGATTCTTTAACATGTATTTTCCCTGTTAAAATAAATAAAATTAAATTGATATATAAATGACTGAATCCTCAATGATTCTATAAACACTGAACCAAATATCAAATGGACCATTGTTGCAGTTTTTTTGTTAAGCAGGTTGGGAGACGGAATGAGGTGTAGAGTGTAATTTACACAGAGTGATCAGGAAGCCCTCTTGACATAGGAGCAAACACCTAACTGAACTGAAGTGAACAAGCCATGTGAGGGAAGAACAACATTCTGGGTGGGAGGAACAGAAAATTCAAAGGCCATGGAATGGGGACATACTTGGATGGAGATGAAAATTATACTTGTTTACTTCAACAGTAATTTCAGCAGTGTTACCCAAAGACAAGAGTTTAAAGGAACAAATACATTAAGAACACTTTGAAGGGGGAGGGGATAGTTCTGTGGAAGAGCACGTGCTTGTCATGTAAGAGGTCCTGGGTTCAATTCCCAGTACAGTCATTTAAAAAAAATTTCTTCCCAACAAATTTCCTAAACATTCCCTAGGGGATGTATCACTCTGACCCCACTGAGAACTAATGTGCTTGGGGAATGTTCCAGAAGAAAACAACTGCATCCTGTTTCTCAGCATCTGTGGGTACCATTTCAGACCAGAAATTTAAAGGGGAAAAAAAGAACACTTCGAAGTATGGATCTGGGACTGTCAACTATACATATTTATTAGCTAAGTGAATCATTTGCACTGTGGATCCTCTTAATACTAAATGTATTGGATTTTAAGGAACATTTGCAAAGACTAAACCCAAAATTTTAATCTTCCGTTATCAAAGATTTCTTATCTTTTCAGTGCTAACCTAAAAGTTGCAATCATTTTTCTTAAAATCACCTGCATTTACTTAGACCAATAGATGAATCTTTGTGTTGGAATGAGGTAAGTCATCTGGTCCATCCTCTGGTTCCCAGGGATCAGTCCAGTGACAGTTACCTGGGCAGCTTTTCATAAAGTTATCTGCTCTTCCTTTCCTTTCTTCTTAGCAGGTATTAGAATGGGGAGATGGAGAGAGATGCCACTCATGCCGTTTTGGGCAAGCTCTTGTGGGGACTTACATGACAGAGAAATCAAGCAGATAATCATTTAGCCTTTGCTTGAAATATTCTAGTGACAGGAATGCATTCTTTTGTTTTAGTGGAGGTACTGGGGATTGAACCAGGATCTTGTGCATGCGCAACATGCGCTCTACCACGGAGCTGTACCCCATCTCCCGCAAGGAGTACATTCTTAAAGAACTTGTCTCTACATTATATATATATATATATATATATTACACTTCTTTACTGTATAAATAAATAAACATATATATTATCATAAAGGTACGTCAGTATCAATGTCACCTGTCCCTTCATGCCCCCAGAGAGTGGAAACTGAAATGTAGGTAGGGGTGTGTGGGAGACTTTACTGGACCAGGCCCAAGACCCTCCTGCTTGGCACTGTTGTCTAAAATGAGGGGAGCAGTGGAGGACTAATTTTACAGGGGTCCTCAGTAGGTATTACGCCCCTTTATCCTGGCCCTGGCTATTTAGCACTTTTCTTAGACTTGTGGGAGTATGTTCCACGTTGCTGCATGTAGAGAAACTAGAGCTGGTCCTCAGAGCACATTAGGTGTCACCACAGAAGAAGCCGACTTATGTTGACCATAATGGTATCTTTGTAATTTCAGGTTTTGTCTTATTTGAGGTGGTTTGGCCACAGAAAAGTTTTGAAGGATAGTTTGAAAACCTGTTTTTAGATCATTTTGATAAGTCAAGTTAAAGTAAAAAATTTTATTTTTATTCAAGACACTCAACAGTGTAAACTTTTTTTGTTTTAACTTTAATAGAAAACTGAGCCATTGTAGAACTTACTACATTTCTAAAATCAACTTTTTGGAAAGTTTATGTATTTTTTAAACAAAAAAAAATCAAAACAATGCCTATGAAAAGAATCAAATAGTATAGTGTATCTGTAAATGGTTACTCATCCCTTATCTACTGTTTTATTATCAGGATTTGTGAATCACTTGAAGAGAAATAGAATGTTCTTAACATCAGTGGTCAAATGGATTCTTTTTGAAGTTTTCATCAATTTATCAAAATCATGTCAATTTGTTTTGTTACACATTAGAAGCATAGATTTCCTGTAGGTTTTTTTTCCACTTTTTCTGGAGTTTCTAATTTTCATTATTTTTTTCTGATTGACAAATATTAATGCACCATCAGCATATCCTCAGAGTTACTCATTCTGTTTCATGGCAACCTCTTCAGAGATTTTCTCTTGGATTCTGTATCCTGCTGCCATTCTGGGACTTGCCTTCACTGCCCTCCTAGGTTGAATCAGTGTTTGCTGGATCGTGTGCATCCTTCCTCTCTCTTGGTTTTACACTCATTTGGCTAGACAGTAAGCCTGAAGTATTTTCCCAGGAAAGATTGCTTAGGAAGTCAACCTTTTGAGACCTTATGTGCCTAAAGTCTCCCTTCTGCCATCACACCTGATTGGTAGTGTAGAATGCGAAGTTCAGAATTGTTTTCCCCTTGTCTGTAGGCATATCGCTAGTGTATTCTAGCATCTGGGATGCTTTTCAGAGATGTGCTGCGGAAATTTTCCAAGTGTACAAAAATTTGATGGATTACTCAATTCTACAATTAACATTTTGCACTGTTTCTTTATTCCCTATGATTCTTTCGTATTTTTTTTGATGCATTTCAAAACAAATTGTAAGGATCAGTATACTTCAGTCCTGAACACTTCAGTGTGCATATAATTAACTAGAGTTCAGTCTTTGGTTACATTTTTATTGGTGGATATGCAAACAGGAAAATGCTCAAATCACAAATGTACCATTCAGTGAATTTTTTAAAATTGTATACATCACTCGCTGTCAGGATGTAGAACATTATCATGACCCCAAGAAACAAGAACCAAAAGTTCTGATTATTTTCTACTATATGTTTTCTTTTCTTGTGCTCGGACTTATATAAGTGGAATCATACCATGTGTACTTTTGTGTAAGGCTTCTTTCACTCAACATTTTTTCAGATTTATTCAAATCGTTATATGTATGAATAATTCCTTTTTATAACAGGATAGTACTTATATATATATATAAATAAATATATTTATATAAATATATAGTTCCTTTCTCTGGTCTGTTGATGGCAACCTGTGTGCTGTTTCTGGTTTTTAGTTACTGTAAATAAAGCTGTGTGGCTCACAAGAATATTCGAGAACAAGTTTTAAGTTTTCAAATTAGAAATACCTACTGACATGCAATATACTGCACAGAAATCCATTTGTTCATTTCTTCTTTATTCCATTATTTTCTAGTTCTTTAATTTTTGTTAATACAAAATTAAGTCATAACGTAGATGAGAATACTGCCGTACTTTTTATGATTTCTTGCTATTCTCAGTAATATAAAGAGTAAGTAGGAAGATTATTTAAAATCATCCTTTTTAAAAAAGTTTTGAATATTCTTGATGAAATTTTAGAATTAATCTGTTTCCCCTAGTTCATTGATTGACTTTAGGTAATTAGGTGTTTATATTAATTAGGTATAATTAAGAGTGTCTTTCCTTAGAAATTAGCATATAAAGTCGTTGAATTTTAAAGGTAGAAGTTTTTAAAGAATATGTTAGTATGACATTATATATGAATCATCCAGAAAGGTATGATTTTTTTCATTTATGAGTGCATTTTGCTTGCTTTTTAGTAAAAATCATTATTTCTACTTGTTATAGTTTTGGAATGGCAGTTTCAAGACCCACGTTTAAAGTTTTATATTCATGATCTGGAAGGTCTTTTCTAGCTTTAATGTTTTGTTAAATCCATATGATAAATTAAGAGTGACATTTTCTGGTTGTCATTCCTGACGACACAAAGGATTTTATCCTGTTATATCCAATGTACACATTCCACAGCTTTTTGTGAGTGTTGAGTTTCTTTTTATGAATTCTGATTTTGAAATTTAATTAAAGTAAAAAAAGTAAAGTTTTCTTGTTTTTTTTTTTTTAGTCTAGTAGTCAAGCTGTATTTGTGGCATATGAAAATTATTTCATGGCTTTTCTGAAAACTGCATATAGCTACAAAACTTTTTGGTTGCATTTACCTTAGTATTAAAATGGAAAACCAAACAATAAAATAGGTGACAGTTTAAAAGGATTGACTTAAATGTTAAGTGAACCTTTATATCTTCTTTACTGGCACCTAATACTTATACTTTAATTTTAGAAAGTACGTCTATCTTTTCTCATGTCATTTTTTCTTACTTTATGAGGCATTTGTGAAAATGCTTACAGAAGTGCTGTTGGGGATAATTGAGGTTCTTGTTTGTGAATGTTACACTAAAGATCACAAAAATGGCTAGTAATTAAATTGCTTCAGTCCTGAAAGATACACCTCTCTGCTTTGAAGAAGCTCATGACTTATCTGCGATCCACTTGAGTCAAAATTTCCATATTGCAAATAGCTACAGCTTCCATTTCCTTTTCTTTTGCTCCTCATTCCTACTTGTCCCACTGTTCTTTACCCTAGTCTTTGGACAGTTTTGCTTAAAGACAAGACAGGAGTAATGGAAGCATGGTAAAGTAGAAGTGAGAGTCACAATGGGTGCTGCTTTTAATTAAATAAATGGGGTTCCAAGGATTGCATGGGATTTACACCTTCTAAATGCACAATAGAGAACCAAGTGAAGGTTGGTGGTCAGATAACCATTAATTGATTTGCTATTACATACCCTATTGTAAAATTTGAATACAGGCATTTTTGTCTTGCCCTCTCTTTTCTCATAGCTCTTCACCTGGCATCCTGTGCTTCAGAGATAATAAATTATTTACCAAGAGTTAACATAACCATTTAATGACCCGGCCAGGACTTTATACTCTAAGTCCAACTTTATACTCTGTCAGGTATAGGAATTATTTGAGTCAATTAATGTACTTAGTTTTTAGCTTCAGAACTTTAATAGAGGCAAGTTTATTGAGGAATATTTCAAAATTGATAGCTTTTCAGACTTATTACAATCAGACTCCACACTTTGTTCTTCTAGATTTAATAATGTTACTCCTAGAATTGCCACTAGCTTAAAACTATTTACTATTTACGTACTTAGAAGACTTTCTTGAGTCAAGCGCTAGGATTCTGACTATATTGTAAATGACCCTGAGCTACTCAGAGTGTGCTAATTACAAAATTGAAAAGTTAGCATTAGTTGTCCATGATACACCTGAAAAAGAATTTTGTTTAGTAAAGAGTTTTGTGTCTTCTCTGCAGGAGTTTTTCCTTTCACCCTTGTGAGATTTAATGGTAAGGAAATACACACTGCAATAAATATGAAAGCATGCCTACATCTCTTTTAACTTGATGACTTGATCTAACCCAAAATTTAAATTCTTCACACGGCAGACAATCTCAACCAGTCATTGCTAAGTAATGCCCTGCTTATTTTGTAAACCAGGATTATTTTTTAAATGAAGTAAGTTTTGTGAAGTAGAACATTTTAATAGCTAGTTTGCTGTTAACGTTGTTTGGCATCCATTCCATGAAGTTTTCTTGGTAATCTAGGTTATTTTTATTTCTATCTGAAATAGTCTTTCAGAACTCAAGTTTAGCCAAATTGTAGGAAATTCAGTATATTTCAGACTGAAATGAAGTACAGTACTTGGTTCCACTTTTTGGTAAAGTAAGATTTGTCCTTTTTAGGATCACAACAAATGTGTTATGACAAAAGCCAGATACCAGTGATTTACATAAATTTTCAACAAATCTAGGTTAGCAGTAATGTTTACAGATCATCACCATGAAAGGAGGAGGGAGGAATTAAGATGAGCAGCAGTTACAGAAATTGGGGATTGAGGAGCCTCAGAATATGGCTCTTGTGGTGTGTGATGATCCCAGAGCTAACTGGAGTAGGACTTGGCTCTCATGAGCAGGCCTTTGAACTCCCGTCAGTCAGATGCTCTTTTTTTTTTTTAAACACATTTATTGTGGTATGGTTCCTGTACAATAAACTAGACAAATGTACAATTTGATGAATTTTGATAGATGTATACACCAATGACACCACTACCACCATCAAGATAGCTACCATTGCCATCACTCCCCAGAGGTGTAATTTTTGAATTCCCAGTTCATCCCCATCCGCCCCTTTTACCCCTTGGTAACCATATGTTCAGTTTCTATGTCTGTGAGTCTGTTTCTGTTTTGTAGATAAATTCATTTGTGTCTTTTTTTTTCTTTTTTTAGATTCCACATATAAGCGATATCATATGGCATTTTTCTTTCTCTTTCTGGCTTATAGTCAGGTGCTCTCGATCAAGCATTGTTACAAAAAAAGATTTCAAAATGTATTGTGAGCTTTTTAAAGAGTTTCTATAATACCTGACTTATAAATCATATTGAAATTTATTGGCTGGTGTTGAATTTTTTCTGCTAATATTTTTAAATAGCTTTATTCAGATATAGTTTATGTAACTGTAAAATTCACACATTTAAAGTTTACAGTTCATTAGGTTTTAGTATATTTACAAAGTTATGCAACCATCACCATGGTGTAATTTTAGAACATTATTGTCGCTACAGAAAGAAACCCCACATGCACTGGCAGTCATTCGCCATGTTCTTTTCCTCCTCCCTGAGCCATAGGCAACCATCTCTATAAATTTGCCTTGTCTGAAAATTTCATTTACATGAAACACACAGTATGTTATTTTTTGTGATTGCCTTTCACTTAAGCATAAAGTTTTTAAGGTTCTTCCATGTTGTAGCATGAATCAGTACTTTGTTCCTTTTTTGTGGCTGAATAATATGCCATTATATGAATATAACACTTTTTAGCAGTTCATCAGTTAAGGAACATTTAAGTTGTTTCTGCTCTTTGGCAATTATAAACAACAGTGCTGTACACATTCTTGTCCAAGTGTTTGTGTAGATGTATGTTTTTATTTCCCTTGGGTATATACGTATCAGTGGAATTGCTGGGTCATAGGTAACTCTATGTTTAACCATTTGAGGAACCAATCAACAGTTTTCCAAAGTGGCTACACCATTTTGCTTTCCCACCAGCAATATAAGGGAGTTCTGATCTCTCCACATACTCACCAGTGTTTGGCACTGTCTGTCTTTTTTATTATAACCTTCCTAATGGGTGTAATATCTCATTGTGGTTTTGATCTGCATTTCTCTAATGATTAAAGGTGTTAAGACTCTTCTCATGTTTATTATTGGCCAACCAGTTTTGTGGAGATGTTGATATTTAAATGTTGTTTGTGTAGCTCTTATGCACTCTACAGTTAATCCATATTTAGGCTCTGTATTCCATACAAAATACCAGTATGCACACAAACACATGAAAGGCTTAGCTCTAAGCCATGTTGGAGAATTAAAGTGATAATGATTCATTAGTGTTTTCCAAGCTTAACTGATAAATAAAGTAGTTACCAGTTTGTCCAGGACAGTCCCAGTTTATAATGCTGTACTGGCAGAATTATAAAAGTGCCCTCTTTCCCTCTGAACTACACCCTGATTTGGAAAATAAATTAAATGGCCATCCTACTGACAGTTAACCTAGAGAACCTATTTAAATACATACTTGCTATATACTAAATTAGAATCTCTAAGAAAAGGGCCTGAAAACATGTCTTTAGCAATGTCAAGGTCAAACACATTTGTAATGTATTATTCTAGAAGAATACTAGTGTTGCTTTTTGACCCAAAACTCACTGTCATTGTTTCAATTGGACAGTGAGTTCCAAGTTAAAATTGGAGAGAAATAATCTCACCTGATAGCTTAGCACCACTCATCTCCTTAAAGTGGTGATAAAGGAGGAGTATTGACACACAGGACTGGCTTGTAGGGGGGGGCAAGAGTATGAGACAGCAAGTAAAGTGAAATAATGCTCTGGAAGTAGGGTGGCCTCAGGACGGAGCTCTCGTAAGAGGCAATGAGCAAAGCAGAGCTTCTCAATAATATTTTCCTTTGAGTCAAGTAAGAGAAGAGATTCATGAAGGTATTCTTCATGCCTGACAACTAGGAGAAAGAATTAATGGGGGTAGATGGAGATAGAAGAAGTTCTTTAAGATTCTGAGGCTACATTAGAAGGAAGATAGAATGTGGTACTGTTGGTTTTTGCTTATTTGGGGGGGGGTCAATGGGATTTGGTAATATCTGCACATATGGTCATTTGTAAGTCAAGCACTTGTAGGATATCTATGTTTTTATATAATTGTCAGACATGACCATCTGGGTTTTAAGGTTTTGGCTTTTGTTGTTGTTGTTAATTGTATAATTTGTCTTTAAGATGAGAGTGAACACATTTGATTTAGTAAATATGCATCATCTGTGGATGGTTGTGTGCTGAGCCATTCACACATGCTCATTTGATTACCTTTTAACACCAGAGCCACATAGCTAAGGAGTAAATTTATAAATGGCTGGAAAGGTAGAAGTTTGTCTGTATCCCAGCAGAGCTGTTGCCCCATGATATCTCCATGAGTTGACAACTTGAGCCAAAATAACTCTTCTATGGGCTGCAGTACCAAGCAACACTGCCTTAAATATAAGTACCCATATCATAATATTTCATCCAAAAACTCTTTTAATGGGGGGTTGGAGGGACTTTTTAAGGCTTTTTTTGATGTATAATTGATGTACAATAAATTGCATGGCTTCAAGGTGTATATTTTGAAGAGGTGCTGGTCTTTTAATTGATACTCTGGTAAGTCTGACATTATAATGTGCCTTCTAAGCATACAGTAACTGGGTAGAGAAATGAAATCACCTGTTAATTTAACCTGAGGAAACTGTGAAGTATGCACAGGAAAATGATTACATGGAGTTGTTATTGTTAAGACTTGTCCATATTTATAGAGCACGTATTCTCTCCAAACTTCAAGAGCTGGTGACTTTTCATTTATACATATTTAACTGAGAGAATGGAGCAAATAATTACATGCCAGATGAAGGACAAGGGATAATAAATGCTTGAGAAGTTCCCAAGAATAAGGCATGGCTGGACTGGAGAGGTAAGGGAAAGTTGTGGAGGAAAGATCATGAAACAGGTAGAGGAAAGTGAGTTGGAGTTTGAGCCAGAGCATGGAGAATCATGTGATTCACCAGGCAAAAATGGGTAGAAGAGCATTCTAGAGAAAGAGAGGAGAACGGTGAGTACAGGTGGTGAAGCGAGTGGCCTCGCTTGGCTGCAGTCCAGGATGGGTGAGGGAGAAATAACAACGGCAAGTTAAATTTTGGCAAAATAGTGGAGGATCTTAATTGCCAAACTAAAGGATTTGAATTGTGTCCTTTGAGTCAAGGGGAACTACTGGAGATTTTTTTAAAGCAAGAGAGTGTTGGTACAGGTTTCATTGCCTTATTGTTATTGGGACTGCGTGTTTCTCTGTCACCTGTGCCTCTGCATGCTGCAGACCTTTTCATTTCATATTTTCATTGTGGTTATCAAGCGACTGACTTTTAAATTGTCTTTTATAGTCAGTCTGTCACCTCCTTATTTTTCTAAGTATTATCGAATCTTTTCTGCTTATATAAATAATCAAACCAGACCTGGAAAAGAGAGGGAGAAAAAGATACATTATTTCTACTGTGGAAGTAGAGTGTGGCTTAATTTAGAAAATATTATGAAATGTCTCCTCCGTCCCCTCCTGCCGCGTGGCGTGAGTGCGAGGCTGGGGTGTGTGGGCCCGGCCGCCCGCCCCCTCCCCTCCCTGCCAGGCCTGGCGCCCCGACACCCCTGCCCCAGCCCCCTACGGACATGCTGGACCCCGGTCTGGATCCCGCTGCCTCGGCCTCCGCTGCTGCAGTCACGACAAGGGACCCAAGGCAGAGGAGGGTGTCGAGCTGCATGAAGGCGGGGACGGCCCTGAGACGGAGGAACAGACGGCGGTGGCCATCACCAGTGTCCAGCAGGCGGCGGTCGTGACCACAACATCCAGTACCAGTTCTGCACAGAGAATAATGGAGGACAGGTGATGTACCACGTAGTCCAGGTGACTGATGGTCAGCTGGATGGCCAGGGTGACACAGCAGGCCCCGTCAGCGCCGTGTCTACGGCTGCCTTCACGGGGAGAGGGTGCAGCAGGCTGTGACCCAGGTGGGTGTAGATGGCGCCACCCTGCGCCCCAGCCCCGCAGCTGACTCTGTGCCCCCAGGCCCCCCAACGCCCTTTCCACTGGCTGTAATCCAAACTCCCTTCAGCAATGGTGGCAGTGCGGCAGCTGAGGCTGTCAGTGGGGAGGCACGATTTGCCTATTTCCCAGCATCCGAGGAAGGAGATACGACGGCTGTGTTGGTGCAGACTACAGACCAGAGCTTGCAGGCCGGAGGCCAGTTTTGTGTCATGATGACGCCCCACCACGTGCTTCAGACAGGAAGGCAGAGAACAACTGCACCCCTGCCGCACCCCTACTCCCTGAAAATCGATGGAACCGGAACGCCACGGGACGAGGGGAGGAGAGCTCCGCACAATGAAGTGGAGCAGAGGCGGAGAGACAAGATCAACAACTGGATAGTACGGCTTTCTAAAATCATTCCAGACTGCAATGCGGAGAACAGCAAGACGGGAGCGAGGAAAGGCGGGATCCTGTCCCAGGCCTGCGACTGCGGCCGGGAGCTGCGCCAGACCAGCCAGCGCGTGCGGGAGACCTTCAGAGGGGCCGGGCGGCTGCGGATGGACGACGAGCTCCTGAGGCAGCAGACGGAGGAGCTAAAGAACGGGACGCCGCGCTCCGCGCCCAGCTGCAGCGGCGCGACCTGGAGATGCCCACCGTGCGGCGGGGGCTCCGGCCTCCGCTGTCCCCTTCGCCTGCCCTTAGCACAGAGAGGGACCGACACCCCTCCCCCAGCTGTGTTTTTTTATAGTAGATTTTTAACAAAAAATGGAAAGAAATTATGCATTTCTGTGGAGAAGCGCCCACCGCTTCCCTCAACTTGGAAAGGATGAGCTCCTCCCCCGTCTGTCTCCCTTCTCGGGGCCCCACGAAGCCCCGGCACATCTGGTGGTCTCGCCCGGAGGCAAGAGGGAGGAGGACAGAGGCCCTGCCATATGTCTCTGCCTCCTTGGTCTCTAGAGGTAGTGAGACAGGGTGCTTATGGGAAGGAGGGGAGCCTATGGGGGCCCACGGGGCCTGGACCTACCCAGGGAGGCCATGTCCCACCCCACCTCTTTTTCTGGAACCCTGCTCCCCTTTAGGTGTGTGAGTGTGTTTTAATTTTCTTTATGGAGAAATGGACAAAAAATGTATATATATAGAGAGAGAGGTTTTTAATTGCAATAAACAGGCCCCATGTGGCCCCACCTAAAAAAAAAAAAAGAAAATATGAGTTTTGAAGTAAGAGGAATCCTAGGTGACATCTGAGGTCCTGAAAGATTCAGAGGTATTGGGCCCCTGTCGCCTCTGATGAGCCAAGGCTGTACTGTCTCACTACTTTCTTGACCTTTATTTTTAGACATATATTTAGAGAATTAAAGCACATTCAGCTTAAAAATATACCCTCTGCATTTTTTGGAATGTCATAAAGAATCCCTGGAGATTATAAATGTAGAGTTCAGGGTAACAGAAGAGTACTTATCTATTTTCATCTTATTGTTTATTAATTTCTTATTTCAGGTATACAAATAAAGTATGACATTTAAATAAATATGATGTGTTTAAAATATGAAGAAATACACATAAGCAGTTCAACAGTTTATCTTAAAGCCAAATTTATAGTCCTCTCAGTGGTGGAAATGCTCTACAGTTTTAAAGTTACGAGAATTTAATAACACAGCTTCCTTCACAGGGTCATTGCTGATACAATTAGTTAAAATGAGGTCATACTGGAGTAGCGGGAGCCCTTAATCCAGTATAACTGGTGTCCTTACAAAGAGGGGAGATATCACAAGTAAGCTGAGGAGAGAGGCCTGAAACAGACCCCTCATGAGGAACCAATCCCGCCAACACCTTGATTTTGGATTTCTAGACTCTAGGCCTGTACGACAATAGATTTCTTCTGTTTAAGCCACCCAGTTGTAGTATTTTGTTATGATATCATTAGCAAATTAATATAAATATGAAGTGATCCACATCCATCCTATCCTAGCAAATAAATAAACATCTTCCTTTGTGCTGATGACATAATCCTGTTACTGCATTCAGGAGTCAACTTAAAAAGCAAATAGATATTATTGGCCATCAAGGAAATGCCAAATAAAGCCACAATGAGATACCACTTCAAATCCAATGTCTATAATCAAAAAGTGAGATAATAACAAGTGTTACTGAGGATGTGGAGAAACTGGAATCATGTATATGCTACCCATGGTAATATAAAACAGCACAGCTGCTTTGGAAAAACTCTGCCAATTCCTCAAACAGTTAAATATGTAAACATAAGTTAACATGTGACCCAGGGATTCCATTCATAGGTAAATAACCAAGAGAAAAGAAAATTAAGTCCACATGAAACTTGTACACAAATGTTCATAACAGCATTATTCATAATAGGGAAAAGGTAGAAACAGCCAAAATGCTCATCACCTGATGAATGGCTAAACCAGTTGATTTCTCCATACCATGGAATATTATATGACAACAAAAAAGTGAAGAACTGATTCCACAGTATATGAACCTTGAAAACATCCTATGTAAGACAGTTGTGAAAGACCACATATAGTGTTTTTCCATATGTATGAAATGTCTAAAATAGGCAGTCTATAGAGAACAAAGTAAATTAGGGGTTGCCAAGCTTAGGGAATTAGGGATACTTAAGGGGAGTGATGGCTAAGGGGAGTGAGGCTGCTTTTTGGGGTAATAAAAGTGTTCTGACATTGATTGTGATGAAAGTTTTACACAAAATGCATAAGTACACAAAAAGCCAATGAATTAGACACTTTAAATGGGTGAATTGTATAGTGTGTGAATGTCTCAATAAAGCAGTTTTTTAGAATACAACACAGATGATAAGTTACAGAAATTTGTAGTCAAGAGGAACAACTGATTGAGTACTCATTTATCACAGACGTATTATTTCAGATACTTTGTTAAATAATAGGTATGAACAGATGATTGGGAGAACTTAGATTCCTTCTCAGTTGTAGAGACAGAATCATTAACAACTAACTTTGATGAAACAAAAATCAGAATTGTTATTTTAAAGCAACAGCCTCTAGAATTCAGATTAGGGGACACACTTTAAATTCTTCCGTTTTGGGGGCGGGGGCGAGTGCGCTTGCGCGCTGGACGGCTTTTCCCAAGTCCACGTGGCTGGAGGCCTGGATCACGGGTTTCTCCTTGCGGCAGCTGCGGGAGGGGAGAGTACAAACTGCGGGAACCAGAGTCGTGGTAGCACAGACATTTAGAAAGTTTCTCTCCCTTTTTGACCGCGTATTAGTTGAGAGGAGTGCAACCAAAACTGTAACCAAAGGAGGCATTATGCTTCCAGAAAAATCTCAAGGAAAAGAATTACAAGCAACAGTAGCAGCTGTTGGATCTGGCTCTAAAGGGAAGGGTGGAGAGATTCAACATTAGTGTGCAAGTTTGAGATAAAGTACTTCTCCCAGAATATGGAGGCGCCAAAGTAGTTTCGGATGACAAGGATTATTTCTTATTTAGAGATGGTGACATTCTTGGAAAATATGTAGACTGAAATGTATAGTATGTGAAATGGTATCACGTGAAGTTGCCCATTCCACTGAAGTTTGAAATCTTTCCATCATGTAAATAATTTCCACATCTTTTATTATAAACTAATGATATCCAAAAGAAAAATCCTCTGTTTAGATTCTCTAGATCTTTTAATTTTATCAGTTACCTATATAAGATTGTACTAGCGTGGCTTCCTTCAGAAATGTAATTTACCCTTGTAGGAAAGGTGCCACTGTTTAAAGATTGAAAAGCATGTGACATAGATTGAAACCTAGATCATACAGCCTTTTTTCTTCCCTAATCAGTGACTTTTAAACCCCTCCCTGCTCTAGTTTAGAGATCCAGAACTGGGAGTCTAGGACAAGTGCCTTTTTTTCTCACTTGTTCCAGTAGTAATTAGCAATATGGTTATCTTAAAAGTGGTATTTTATTGTTGTTGGTTTATTTCTGGATTTTTGACTTGGGAGTTTTTTTGTTGCTGTTTTTGTTTTTTTTGCTTTTGCTTTACTAATGTGGAAATTATGTATATGTGTGTGTGTGTGTACATATATATATACATATATATATATAATTTATTTTTTTTTAGTGAGTACCATTTTTTGCCATGCATCTTTAATGTAAGTATATCATTAGTATCATTATCTCCTTCCCAAACAATACCAGTGGTCTTTGGAATCTCTGTCTCCAGTCTTCTGTTCCTATTATTGTGAAGAATAGAAATCCAAAGCATGCTAATTCAGCAAAAGGGGAACTTCCTAGCACATATGAATGCTAGGTCCAAGCCTCAAACAGTATCATCTAACTCTTGTGTCCTTTCTGCAGGCATTCTGTAGACAGCTTTATCCATGTTGCCAGGAAAAAAATGGTTGCCTGTAAATCCTGTCCTCCTTGGTCTTTAGAGCTTTTGATTCCTATAGAAATGAGCTATTAATGTGGAAGATCTTCTGGCACATCCTGGATGTCCCAGCTTAAGTCATAATTTCCACCCTGAACTGTGTCCAATACAGTACATGGTGTACAGTACATGCCTAGGTCACACTGTCACCCCTGGGGCAGAAAGTGGAGGTTGAGTCCAGTGGAGGGCAAGGCCACTGTTGAGTGATGCTATTACCAGAAGAAATAGAGGAACGGGGCATTCAATAGACAGAAATAACAGAAGCCAATATGTACGTAGTCGTTATTCATTGAACTAAATATGTGGACCCATATATGAAGGGATGAAAGGTCCAGAATCAGTTTTGACATAAGATCTTAGGATACCTTAGAACTAAAATTCTTCAAATTGAGACATGGAGTCTACAGTGCTGGAGAAGTATACATTTTAAGAGATTCAGTATAGCACATGTCATTAAATGATAATAAGTTGGGGGGAATAAGAATAAAACACTGGAAATACTGAATTATGGATTAGTTGGTTCAAACGTAATGCCAATTCTATAAGCACACATCACTTCACAGACAAGCAAGGTATATTATGAGGTGACTAAGATTTCAGACAGCTCAGTACAGTCCAGTGGAGCTTTGCACAATGATGGAACTGTTCCGTATCCGC
The DNA here is from genome assembly GCF_048564905.1 of Vicugna pacos. NCBI lineage: Eukaryota > Metazoa > Chordata > Mammalia > Artiodactyla > Camelidae > Vicugna > Vicugna pacos. The sequence continues at coordinate 358,551 of NC_132990.1, forward strand.
ATTGTCCAACATGGTGGCCACTAGCCCTGTATGACTACTAAGCACTTGAGATGTGGCAATGTAACTGAAGAACTGAATTTCTCATTTCATTTAATATCAACTAAATGTAAATAGCTACATGGGGCTAGTAGCTGCCTTTAGACAGCGCAGCTCACTAGGCTTGGAATACCTTGAATAGTACTCTGTCCTGTCTATTTGATCGCTTTAGGACATTAGGCAGTTTACAAAACCTTCCTTCCCTTCATTTCCCATGCTGTAAAATGGGGTACATGTACACCTAGCTCAGTGGGTTATTTTGAGGATTAAATGACTTGATTCATGTAAATGTGTTTGAGACTCATTGTCTTAGTTCAGGCTGCTGTGACAAAATACTGCAGACTGGGTGGCTTCTACACAGCAGGAACGTACTGCTCACAGATTTGGAGACTGGAAGTCCAGGATCAGGGGGCCAGCGTGGCTGGGTTCTGGGGAAGCCCCTCTTCTGGGTTGCAGACTGCTAACTGCTTGCAGTGTAGAAGGGCGTGAGGAACTCCGTGGGGTTTCTTTTATAAGAACACTAATTCCATTCATGAGGGCTCCATAAATTAGGTCCTCATGGCCTGAGCACCTCCTAAAGCCCTGCCTCCTAACACCGTCACAGCAGATTAGAGCTTCAACATATGGATTTCAGGGGGACCAGCATTCAGACCACAGCACCTGGCTTGCCACACTCAGGTGTTGGTCATTATCTTTATTGTCACCATCATTTCACCACCTTGGAATGGAAGCTAAGGAAGAGGGGCCAGTAGTCCAATGATTAAACTTTTTTTTTGAATTTCTTTGGAGCTGTAACACTTGGGCTCTTTATTGATAATGTGTACATTCTTGTTGAGTGAGTACAGAAAGTGGGGGTAAAATATAGGTTTTGGGAAGAACACTTCAGTACTATCGTCAGCTCTTGGAATTGATTGCCAAGGGTGATGGGGACATTTTTATTTTTATCAAACCAAAGTCCCTGAACATACTTCATGGTGATTTGGTCAATATTTTCCATTTTTAAAGGTGGATAAATATATTTCTAAATCTTTAAAGTTATAATCATGTTTTAAAAATATTTTAAAATATTTAAAGTTATTTCCCAATAATACCCATGGCATTCCTTGTAGATAACTTTAGCAGAATTTTTCTTTGAGGATTTCCTTCTCTGAAAGTCAAAGTACAACTAAACAAAACTTAGAGGTTACTACTTTTTAATCTACTTCCATTTTGAAATCACTTGTTCAATGAAACCATAAAACTAAGATACATTTATCACTGGTGTTCATGGTTTCACAAAATATGTTACTTAACATCCTTTTCACTTCTTAATACCAGTTTAACATTTTGCCCCCTAAAGTGTTTTGAAATTTTAGAAAATCACTGGATTCATTTTGCATTTCTTCTGATTACTGTGATTTTTATTTTTTCATCAATCTTTGACTAAAAATAGCCTTATTACCTTGATTGCTGCATTATTAAGTGTTAGATACTTAGGCTGCGCTAAGCCCCTTGGGCTTCTGCACTTCCCTACCCCTCAAACTACAGTCTGCCTATCTGCTCTCTGCAATTTAATATTTTTAGAAAATTGTTTTGTAGTTCATTGTGTCTTTTATCACTAGTAAGTTGAAAGATCTATCCCAGTGACTGTTTTGCAAGTGTGCCTTGATAGGGTCCTTTTGAAATGTGCAACCGAAATCAATTTCAAGTTTTTAGCTTTTTCATAGTTATATTGTTGAGCTTTGTTTAGAAGTATATTTTAGTGCATCCTCTTATTTAATTTCTCATACCTCCTTCCTTGTTTTGCATATTGACAGTTGATTATTAATTTCTTGAAAGGGTAATCCTATTTTTTTGTGATTTGCTTCTGAGATATAAACTCTCAAAATTATTTTTCAGTCTTCCTAATGTAACAATATATTCTGGTATGATTAATTTCTTTTTTTTTTCTGTCATTTAAATCTTTGGTGTAAGCTTTTAAATTTTTTTTTACCATATTTAGATAGTTTCCTCTTGTGCCTAACAGACTGGTATAGAGTAGGTATGTAGACTTTTGTGTGTTTTTTAAAACCAATTTTTAAGTATGGACTAATTTTTTAAAGTTTGGTATGTTTGTGTAAATGAAGTCTTCTTACCAAGTAATGAAACATTCACCTGCTAGATTAAAGAAAAAAGAGATACTCTAATTTAAGTCTTTTAGTATGTATGCCCAGTAGATATGGCTGAACAATCTATAAGTTATTTTACTATTGTCATGTATAATTCAGTTTGCAGCTGTTCCATATTTACTAAATCAATTCAGTGAGAAGTGTTGAGATTTTGAAATGACCAAATTACCAAGTTTTCCTGCAGTGATGGCATAGAACTTACTTTATTTTTATTTATAAAGTCAGTACACATACATATTTTTGTGCAAAATCTATCAAGTTTTCTGTTCCAATCATTTAATGTTTAAAATTTCAAATTTTTATGTTTCATTTGGAACATTGTGGGCATACTAAGATTTGAAGGCTATGCAAACTAAAGAATTTAATCTAGACATGCCGCAGGTTATATTTAAGTTCCTTTGTCTTAGTTCTAACTCAAACATAAAGCATTTTTACTCTAATACCAGCTGTGATATTTTCATACATTTCTTTCTAAATCAGTTTTAAAACCATTTCATTAAGATTTATACTAGAAATGAAAATTATATTTGAAATATTAGAACCATAGAATCTCTGAATTAGAACACAATATACAAGCAGTGGTGGAGACTTTCCCATGCCAGGATTCATCTGCTTCCTTGAGCATCTGGAGCAAAACACTTCCCAGCCCCACTGCAGCGAGGTGGTGCCACATGACTGATTTTGGAGTGTGAGCAGAAGGAACCCTGGTGGAGGCTAGGCATTGAGGTGGCCTAGCCACTTTAAGATAGAAACTAGAAGCCACAAGATGAAGGTACCCTGAATCTCTGGGTCATTGCATGAAAGGCAGATAGTAAATATTTTAGGCTTTGCAGACCATATACCATTTCTGTCTCATATTCTTTTGTTGTTGTTTTATATTTTTTTCATAGAGCTTTAAAAATGAAAAAGCCATTTGTGGCTCAAAGGACATCTGAAAACAAGCCATGGGTCCTAGTTTGTTTACTAAATGTACTAGAGTCACCTGACTGGTATCAAGCATGTGGTGTGAGACAGAAGTGGGTTGTAGTTATCACAACATACTTGTCTAATACACAGGTGATCTCAGATGACTCCCTAACCACACCAGATTCCTGAGGAATACTTCTGATGTCAGGAATCTCTGCAGTGCACACTCTGTGAAATAGCCTAATCTGTTGTTGGATGGCTCTCTGTGTGAGAAACTATTTTCTTTTTAGTGAGCCAGACTCCTGATTTCATTACCTGTTGGTTACCCTCTACCTCTGGATAAATTTATGCTTTAAGGCAGCTTTTTATTATCCTAAGATAGTTTTTAGGTCTCCCTGGCCTTTTACCTCAGGAGAAAACAAAATAAAATATTAAATGATCAACAAATTAGACTCAAAATAAAAGTTGATAAACCTGATTTAAGTTTAGGAAAAATCAGCTGCACAAGGAGTAAGACAGTCTGAGACAGTTCGTGAGAAAAAGAGTGTCAGCTTAGCTGTTCAGCTTTACTGTTTTATAACCATAAAATGACAATCAAAGGAAACCAGTTGTAGGTATGGCTTTTAAGGTTAGATATCTTTTTTTTTTGTAGTGGGTATGGTGATACTCAAGTGGTTATAATGAAATAGTATCTTTCACTGGTTTTCTTTCCATATATTCACAGATGATGACTAATGGCTGTTTGTAGAATAAGACATATGGGCATCCAGGCTTTGAGTGAAGTTGAGAACAAATTCTCAATGTTTGTGAATTTGGCCTTTCATTTGATCTTTCTAGCCAGCATTTTCCTGTGTGTTTGCATGTCATCCCCAAGGCTTTCATCAATAACTTTTCTGAAATCATAAAGCATATAGTCTGTAGAGTATTAACAATATAGTAACCCTACTGAAAAATACGAACTTGAGTAACATATGATTTACTCTCTCTGAGCTAGTACTTACCAATTAGTGAGCATGTATTTCTTTTTCAGTTGCTTTTCTTGTAAGAATTTTGCTGGAGATTGATATATTTACCAATCTTACATCAAATTTTTCACTTCAGTTTTATTTACACTTTCAGGTTCAAGAAAACCTGAACAGTGGGACTAATTTTAAGTTGGCTAGGTGTATTCGCCTCTTTATCCCTACCTCATTCCTGTACTTTAAACAGATATCTTTTAAAGCCAAACTAACCTTGTTTGCCTAGAACAAACTCAATTATAGGAAAGATAAACATCCTGTTTCAATTTCATTGTTCATTTCATTTAATTTCTGGTGGAAGTACATGAGCTATTCCTTCTTTTACTTCCTACCTTTACCATTTGCTGTTAGATTGATAACTAAGAGTGACCACATGTACCAGTTTACACATGTTGCCCAGCAAAAATAATATACCCCCTTTCGTTCTGCCCAGTTTGGACGAAATATATATATATATAAAATCATCTTCTTTATTATTCAGTTTGTCAATGAATGGCAGAAATATCTTGTATTCAAGTGTTCCAGTTTGTTTGGCTGATTCTTCATTTATCCATTAAAACAGTTAGTAGTCTATAAGATGAAGTTTGGACATTGTGAAATCCTTAGGATGGGGACTAATTCATAAATGCCTGTGTCATCCTTGTGCAAAGCCCATATAATCTAATTTTTATTTATGTACTGCAAAAGCAAATACAAGGAATACCTTTTAATTTAAAGGAAGAAAAATTGACTCTACTCTGAAGGATCTGGTACATTTCCTCATTTTCTGAGAATGAGAACTGCACGTCTGTCTTACTTTCCTTTCGCTCTTGCTGCTTTTACACCCAGACCCAAATCTGATCCTCAGTCAAGTATCACTATTAGCTAATTTGGTGATTAGCATATGTCTTCTTTTTGGTGAAAGTGATTCTATGAAATGTATACTCTTTGGCTCTTTGTTAACCATCTTAAGTTTTTGGCAAGGTATTTGACATAAAATCATAACAGATACCTTTTCAGCACCCAATAAGTGTTAGTCAGTACTGTTTTTGAAATAAAAAGACTGAGTGGAAAAAGTACCCAAAGCCCAGTGGATTACTTTTAAAACCTTGGTATAGAGAAAAAGACCAACCATTAAAAATAAGCTAGCTGTACATATTAACTTTAGAGTAAGTTTTAATGGCTAGAGTTTGACTCTTTATTATGTGTTATCCTGTGTAATTTGTATTTCTACCTAGGCAGTAAGTTAGCTATGAGCAGTTGCTTACTATGTGCAAAGTCTTGTACTTAGAAATAAGAGAGAGCAGAGTAAGATAGGTCTGAAAGAGTCACATTTCCCTTAGATCCTAGTACATAGATTTTTGTAGGTATTTTTATAAATAAGTACATAATATATATTCATGGAAGATAATCAAGAAAATGTAATCAAAACTATGAGAACTAACCACCAGTAAATTACTGTCAGCCGGAGAAAACCACTGTTAACATTTGGTGTATATCCTTTGAGACTTTTAGAGATAAATGTATTTTCCACATTCCCTGGCAAATAGACTAAATAAATAAGTCATTCCTTTTTAATTTTTCTATTGTAACAAAAAATCAGATCATATTATACATACTGTTTTATGATCTGGTTTTTCTTTCACCTAAAAAATGCCATCATCATTTTGACTGCCAATAAATTAGTCTCTGCTTCTTAGTGAGTGTGTTTCCATTTAGTCAGCCAGTCCTATAGTGTTTACAGTTTTTCAGTCTTCAAACAGTGCTGTGATGTACACTGTAATTCTTTCTTTAGGATAAAGCCCTCTTAAGTTGTCTTCCTGCAAAGGTTGTGTTCAATATGAGGCTTTTTTTTGAACATTTTAAAAATTGAGTTATAGTCAGTTTACAGTAGGCAAATGATCTGAATAGACATTTCTCCAAAGAAGATATGCATACGGCCAATAAATAACCTGGAAAGATACTCTCATTAGCCATCAGTGGAAATGCAAATCAAAGCCACAGTAAGATACCACTTCATACCCTCTAGGATGACTGTCATCAAAAAGACAGATAATAAATATTGGCAAGGATGTAAAGAAATTGGAACCCTCTTGCACTCCTGGTGGGCACTTGAATTGTACTACCACTTGAAAAATACAGTCACCATTTGACCCAACAGTTGGACTCCTGGGTTTATAGCCAATAAAAATGGAAACATATGTTCATGCAAAAGCTCATAATGAATGTTTGTAGCATATTCATGATAGCCAAACAACTTGAATGTCCACCAACTGACATGTAAAAAACAATTTACATGAAATTTACAGAATAGAGAAATCTATCGAGACAGATGAGGGATTGTCTTGGGCTGGCTAGGGGGTGGAGGGGTTAGGAGATAATAGCTAAACAGTACAGGTTTCCTCTATGGGGTGATTTTCATGGTCTAAAGTTGTTTGTGATGATGGTTACACAACTTTGTGACTATACCAAAAATCATTGAATTGTACACTTTAAATGGTTTTATGTGATATGTGAATAATATTTCAGTAAATCTGTTGCCAAAATAAATGCCAGGGAGGACTTCCAGATAACTGAAGACAATGGTGGTCATCTAGCTACTGCCTCCCACTTTTCCTTCAAAAATATACATATAATAAAATGAAGGAAAATTTGAAGACATAGTATAATTTGAGAGAATTTAAACTTCAAGTAACTTTAAGTAAAAAGGAAAAAAAAAATCAAATGTAGCATATGATTTCTCACACTCTTACTCCATTCCTGCCTGCCACAAGACTTTGTGGCAAGCAAGGGCAAAAGAAAAAAAAAAAAAAAGGAGGGAGCTCAGCTATAAAAAAGAATGAAATTCTGCAGTTTGCAACAATGTGGATAGACTTAAAGGGCATTAATAAGTCAGGTAGAGAAGGACAAACAGTCTGTTATCACTTACATGTGGAATCTATAAGGTAAAACTGTATGTAACAACACAGAAACAGACTCACAGAACAAACTAGTGGTCACTCGTGGGGAGAGGGGAGGTGAGAACCAAGATGGGATGTGGATTAAGAGATACAAGCCACTATGTATAAATTAAATATGCGACAAGGGTATGTTGTACAACACAAGGAAACATAGCCATTATTTTGTAAAAACTCTTCATTTTTTATATGTATTTTTATTGAAGTATAGTCAGTTTGTAATGTGTCAATTTCTGGTGTACAGCACAGTGCTTCAGTCATATAGGAACATACATATATTCATTTTCATATTCTCTTTCACCATAAGTTACTACAAGATATTGGATATAGTTCCCTGTGCTATAATAACTTTAAATGGAGTATCATCTATAAAAATATCAAATCACTATGTTGTACACCTGAAATTAATAATATTTTAAATCAACTATGCTTCAATTGAAAAAAAAAAGAAAGGAAGGAGTGAAACAGAGAGAGAAGTCAAACTTGATCTAAACACTTAGCCAGAAAGACTACGTTTACCCTGAAAATTCTAAAAGGAAGAAAAAAGACCTAGGTTGGAGTAAGGGCTATAGGGAAGGGACTTAAAAGTACATACAGTTTGAAGAAGCAGCCTTCAAAATAGGTAGCTTACAGGGGAGACAAAAAGGCACATAAGGAAGGGAAAGGTAGCCTTTGGCAGTTGGACGGTGAAGGGAGAGTAAAGCAAAGGGGAGAAATTCCTAGTCCTGTGAGTCCAAGAACCACAAAACTGTAGGATTCATAATCAGCTTCTCTCAGAACAGAACAATTGGCTGATATACCTGGACTTTGCAATATTGACAGAAGAGGGCACCATTAAAATAGGAATCTGTAAAACACCCCAGTTAAAGTGTTCAGATGAAAATTCATGGTGGTAAACAAATTTATCTGTAAAAGTGAAATTAGGTGAATTAAATTTCCGGCTCAAAAAAAAAAATCTAGAAAACAGCACAGTAAACCTAAAGAGAGCACAAGGGAGAAATAATAAAGATAAAAAGTAGAAATTATAGAGGTAGAGGATAGAAAACTGTAGACCTAATTAATCTACATTATGATTTTTTAAATTATCAAAATGAAAATGAGATCACAAGTTGAAATAACTTCTAAAAACAATTTATTTTTGTTTGTTTTAAAAATCGCAAGATCTTACTTAACAGACCTCACAGTAATTCATTTGAAAACCTAGATAAATAATTTCCTAGGGACATGCAGATTATCAAAATGAGTTAGAAAACTTAAATGGATCAATTTGCATAGAAGAAATAATGCTGTTAAGAAATTACCCCACAAAAAAAGCATCGGGCCCAGATGGTTTCACCAAGGAATTCTATCAGACCTTTAAAGACTAGATAGTTCTACTGCTTTATAAATTGTTCCAGAGTTGAAAGTGATAGAAAGCTTCCTAATTTGTTTTACATAAAGCTATACTTGCTTTATCAATGTCAACACTATACTTGTATTGATACTTAAACCTAATAAGAATAGTACAAATAAAAAGCTCCAAACCAACATCCCTTATGAATACTGATACAAAATACTAAATAAAATAATAGTGTTGTTATTAAATAATATGCCATGACCATGTGAGATTTATCCCAGGAATGCAGAGATGGTTCTGAATGAACATAGTCATTAATAATTACACTTCATATGAATAGCTTTGGGAAGAAAAATCACTTATGTCCATAGATACTGAAAAAGCCTTCCAAAAAAGTCATTCATTTATGATAAAATAAAACACACAGACCTACACACTCAGTAAAAAAGAAATTGCAGGATACTTTTTTAAAAAATGAAAAAATCTATATCTTACTCCTAAAGCCAGAGATCTTATATATTGGGAAATACTTGAAGTGTTTCCATAATATACAAAAACAAGGCAAGTGCTCACTACCTCCACTAATGTTCAGTATTGTAATGTAGGTGGTAGCTAATTCGGGTAGATAAGAAATCAGTCAGAAGCATGAGAATGGGTAAAGAAGTGAGCTATCTCTTCTCTCAGATCTGCTAGCATAGCTAGAAAACCCACAGGGCATCACTGGTAAAATGAATTCAAACAGTAAAAAGAATTCATTAAGGTAACAGGGTATGAAATTAACTTCAAAAGATCAGCAGCTTCATAGACACAAAGAGTTACCATTCAGCAGTCCTGTCCCGCATGAAGAAGTTTTTAACATTTTTGTAAGTCACAAAAGTAGACTTAAATAGGATGACTCAGCACTATAAAGATGTCAGTTCTCCTTATTTTCTAAATGTAACTCAATCCCAGTGAAAGTACCAAGAAACTTTTTAAAAATGAAGTTAGACAACATTGGTACTAAATTATGAGGGAGGGGAGGGACAGACAAGTGTAGCCAGGAAGAGGCCATAAAAAGAAAACTACCTGAAGGGATTGCCCCTACCAGACACTAAAACATGCCCTATAAAGCTTCTATAATTAACACAGTGCACTGCTGTCACAGGAATAAACAAACGGAGCAGTGGAATAGAAAGCCCAGAAGCAAACCGAGGTCCTTGTGTAAACAATAAAGGGTAGCATTTCAAGTCACTGAGGTAGAGATGAAGTTTTCAATAAGTAGTACCAGGATATCTGGGTAGCCACTTAGAAAGAGGTAAAATCAGATTCAATCTTGCACAAGAATAAACTCAACATTAAAGTGTGTACACAGATATTCATAGCATTATTTATAATAGCGACATACTGAAAACAGCCCAAATGTATAACTGATAAATGGAGAAGCAACATGTGGTATGTCCATACAGTGGACTGTTACATGGCAGTAAGAAGTGCTGGTACTAGAGCATGGATGAAACGTAAACATTATGCTGAGTGAAAGATGGCAGTCACAGAAGGCCATGTATTCTATTATCTCATTTATGTGAAATGTCATTAACAAGCAAATTGTAGCAACAGAAACTAAATTAGTGATTGCCAGGGACTGAGGGAGTTTGGGGAAAAGAGAAAGACTGGTAAAAGGTACAGTGTTTCTCTCTGAGGTGATGAAAATATTCTACAGCTGGTTGGAGTCATGGTTACAGAACTCTATAAATATACTTTTAATAATTGAATTAAACACTTTCAGTAGGTAAATTATGTGGTATTTGAATTGTATACCCATAAAGCTGTTACCACACAGAAGAAAAAGAAGAAACAACTCCAAACAGATTTAGAACCTAAGCGTTAGAGAGCGGGAGTCAGACAGTAGAGGTACTAAAAGAAAACACGGGTTTTCTTCTTTAACCTGGGCTTAAAGAAAGACTTACTATGACTTAAAACCCCAAAACAGTAAAAGACTGGTAAATTTGAGTACGTAAAAATAAGAAAATTTTGCATGGCAAAAACCACCATGAAAAAAGTTAAAAGATAGCTGAAAAACTAGAAGAAAATATTTTCACTGTATACCACAATCAAAAAGGCTAATATCCTCCATATGTAAGAATTCTTTATAATTGAAGGACAAAAAAAAAAAAAATTCAGAGACAAAGAACCAAAGGCCTCATAGGAAAATGGGAGAGCTCATGAAGAGTAAATACACACAAAAAGTTTAATCTTACTCAAAATCAAAGAAATACAAGTTAAAACAGCTTTGAGATAACATTTCTTATCTCTCAGATAGGCAAAAATTAGAGAATGACAGCACATTCTTTTGCCAGACTACTGGGAAGTAGGCCCCCCCTTACACACCAGTGGCAGGGACGCCAGCCCACGCAGCCCTTCTAGAGGGTGACTGGCAATGCTTGGCAGCCCCACAGACACACTTCTGACCCAGCAGCCCCGCTTGTGGGAATCTCCTTTAATGACACTCTTGCATTTGCACAAGCTTACTCATTTTAGGATTGTTTGTAATTGCAAAATATTGAAAACCTAAATGCTAATATAGGAGAATGACTGCATAAATTATGGCACAGCCACACAACAAAGAGCTGCAGTTTTAAGAAAGAACAAGGAAGGGCTCTGAGCTGTCACGGTGTAATTAAGCAAAAAGAGTAAAATGCAAAGGGCGTCTATAGTATGCTGCTCTGCACGTGAGCAGGGAAGTGTGATACATGTGCCTGCTTATTCCTGCAAGAGAAATTGAGGAATGATAAACCAGAAACTAATAAAATTGTTTTCCTACAGGGAAGGGGAGTAGGAATGGGGTAGGAAGATTGGCAATAATGGAAACAAGATACTAGGGAGCAGAGGGGAGTGACACTTCTCCAATTATACTTTTTTGTACAACTCTGATTCTGAGAACTCTGGTAATTTTTCACGCATTCTCCAAATATAAATAAAAGTCAGCCTAGATGGGTGTGTTGTGTGGGGCATGATTCCAAAATGGAATACAAACAGTAAAAAGTGAACTTAACTCTGTTACAAATAAGTAACAAAACCACACTGACTTGAGTGGGGAAGAAAGGAACCAAGTAACTTTGGAAAACAGGAGTTTGATTTTATATTCTAGGGCTAAAGATAAACACAACAAGTGTTGTACTGCATGTAGTAAATGCGTTTCTCACAGAGGTCCTGGTTAGGAATTCTGAAACTGTCTTTTGTGCATCCTGAGTTTGAACAAATAAGTGAATTTATTATAGATAATGAAAGTATAATTTTTCACCATTGGATAAGAAAGTTACAGATAAAGGAATAACCTGGAATGTACCCTGTTTTCTTTGGAGTCGGAGGTATCCATATGAACCTGTGATTTTTAGTATATGTTTGCAGGTGCAGAATTCAAAAATAAATACAGCTGGGTGAATGTGTTAGTACACATACAAACATGTTCTAGTTCTGTCCTGAGAGGACGACGAGCTGTGAGACCCTAGTTAGAGTGAACACCTTAGTGCCCGGACCTCTCAATACCATTCTCCGGAGGGAGGAACCATGGGTCCTGGGGGAAATGGTGGAGTCTGAGGCTGGGGTAGGGGAAACACAAGAAGATCTTGGAACATCGTGTGTTGCCAGGAAGCCAGTTTGAAAATGGGAGTATTGGATTTTAACCCACAGCATAATATATATCTCCAGGCATTCATACATGTAAATAAGTAGATAAATAGGGAGAAGGGACAACATTTTCTTACAATGGAATTCCAATGAGTTTAGAAGAAAAGAGGGGACTTAAGATCACCATCAGGCAAAGATGCTGTCATTTGGGGACATTGAAAGTAGGTACAGGTGCACTCTGCTATTTTTACAACTTTTCTCCAAATCTAAACTTATTTTCATGTAGAAAGTTTTAAAAAATAAGTAAGAGCTTGAGGTACAAGTAACGCTTCCTTATCTTTTTTTTGAGTTTGATATGCAAACGCAGGACCCAGACAGATTCTGGTGACGCCTTTGCTGTCAGAACTCATTATGTGAAGTGAGGCTGGATAGACTCACAAGACCCCTGCATTTACTATATATTTTTGTTGCAATATTATCGAAACTTGGTCTAGAGTTTATTCTTATTCCCCAGGAGTCAACCATCAGCTCCTTGCTTATTCTCTCAATTTACTCTTCCTTAGAGGGCTCATTCATTTATTTTGCATCAGCTGTCAGTCTTTAAGTGAAAAGTCTGTTCCTGCCACTAGCCTGATTGTCTTCAATGTCTCCCTAAATCAGCCTCAGGGAAAGTTCCAGCTCTTAAACTTCACTCTCAAGGCATTGCCTGCTCTGTGCCTTCAGCCTCATTTTAAAGACTCTTGCTCTTCCTTGAATGTAAAGCCCTTGCCTTGCTGAGCTATTCTCACTTCACCAAATTCACTCATCCTATGCCTCTTGGCTCTTGCCCATAATGTTCCTTCTCCCCCAAATCCTTCATTTCTATTTCTTCTTTGCCTGGCAAATTCCTTCAAATGATAGCTTAAATGTTATTTTCTCCACAAAACATCCCCTGAGCCTCCAAGACCAGCCTTCAGTGCCCTCTTAGGTGCTTCCCTAGAAACCTAATTTTAATTCCCCTGTCCTCATTTACCCACAGGAGCGTAGTAATGTCTGTATCTTTCTTTGGACCCTCTGTGGTATAAAGAGTGAATTAGACATAATGCCATTTGCAGCAACATGGATGCTCCCGGAGAATGTCATTCTAAGTGAAGTAAGCCAGAAAGAGAGAAAAATACCATATGAGATCACTCATATGTGGAACCTAAAAAACAAACAAACAAACAAACAAAAACAAAGCATAACTACAGGACAGAAATAGACTCAGACAGAGAATACAGACTTGTGGTTGCCAGGGGGGCAGAGGGTGGGAAGGGATAGACTGGGATTTCAAAATTGTAGAATAGATAAACAAGATTATACTGTATAGCACAGGGAAATATACACAAAATGTTACAGTAGCTCACAGAGAAAAAAATGACAATGAGTGTGTGTATGTCCATGTATGACTAAAAAATTGTGCTGAACACTGGAATTTGACACATTGTAAAATGATTATAAATCAATAAAAATGTTAAAAAAAAAAAGAATGAATTAGAGGAGGGAAAGGCCGCTTTAAAGGCTAGAGGCCAGTAAGAAGCCCCTTAGGAAAATCCACCAGGAGCTCATGGTTGCCTGTGTTAGGTTATTGGCAGTGGAGATGGAACCCAGAGATATTTAGAAAGTAGGTTGTAAGATCCTGGAGGGAAATTTGTCCTGTTTGCCATTAGATTCACAGCAGGGAAACTCTCCAAATGTTGCCTTATAACCATGGTTCCAATTCCATGTCCTGCCCGTGGAACAGCTCACTTCACCCTTAACTGTCCTGATACTTTCTTTTCTGTAATGACCTGTGGAGCTCTATGAGGCTGGCACTTCGCATATCCCGCTGGCTGTGGATTGCTGACTCAGTTCGTCTGACTAGTCGGGGAATATCTCAGTTCTTACCACTCTAGACCCTTCAGGCTTGTTTATTTGCTTACTTGCTTGTTTGTTTACTTGCTTTTGCTGGGTGGTGGCCAAGAGTAGATAAGAAACTAGTACCTTTTCTGCCCCTATGCCAGTTTCCCATGCGAAAGGTCCTACTTACTGTTCTTTTGTAACATTTTTTCAGTTATCCAATTTTTAAGTGTTTGGATTATCCTTGATTTAAACTTCTCTTTTATGAGTCATCCATAACTTGCCACGTTTTGCTTTGAAGTCTGTCCACGGTCTTCATTTTACCCCATAGTCTTCTCATATCTACATTATTGTTATTATAAGAACCTCCCAGTTTGCATTCTTAATTCCTTTGCCACATTATCCTCAACTTTGCAAGAATTATGTTGATTCTCAGCTTTGATGTTGTATTATCTCAGTGAATTGAATTTTTCTACAGAATTTGAAGTATTAAATCAGATAATAGATGGATGCTTTGTAAATATATATCCCCTAGCTCTTGACTTATTCCTTTCTTTCTTAGGTTTTTTTCATTTTAAACTCTAATGCTTGATTTTAAAGGGCATTCATAGCTGAGCCAATATTTGTTTAACCTTAATTTCTACATAGAGAGGGAATAGTATACCAATTAGGAATAAAGGCTGGAGAATTTAATTCCAGCCTCACATCTTGGGTCCAGTATTACACAGGAGAAATCACTTAATCCATTTATGCCTCTGTCTTTTCAACTTTAAAATTGAGGGTGGGGTAACATGTCTTTTAGGGTTATTGTCTGAGGACTAATTAATCTTTGCAAACTACTACTTGGCATGCTATACATGTCACATTTTATGATATTGGTAGCAAATAAAGGTGTATTAACATTAATCTTTTACATTAACATTGATCAGTACTGAAGCACTCAATATACGTTATATATTTTTTGATGTAACTGCACATGTGTTAATAGGCAGGAAACACTTAAGTCATGAAGTGCTTTCACTTGGAAGAAAATCTCAGATGCAGCATATGTTAAAAATGCTACATGACTTCTAAATATAAGTAATGACAGCAGGAGACCCATTACAACAGGACATGTAGAAAAAGCAGTCTAGGAATGAACTTTATGCTTAACAAAATGAAAGTAATCTATTCCATGAGGGACACAATCACTTTGTGTTTATGTTATCCGCCTTTGCAATTAATCAAATCCAGAAGGAGCAAACCAGCCAACAGCTCAGGCCAGGTTAATGTTGGGCCATTTCCAAGTCATGTGTGATACAAACTTGCTGCAGCATCTGATTAACCAGTTTACACTAAGATGACTATAGTAACGAGGAATAAAGGTTGCAGTAAATATGATTTCAAAGAGATAAAAGGAGAGGAGGTCTGCTGGGAAAGGTTGTACAGAAAAGTGTAAATATGGTTCTAGTGAACGGCCAAATAGCTTTCTGGCTTTACCAGTTCTGAACATTTCCCCCCATTTGTGCACACACTTTCTCTCACTTGCTCTTATTTTTGTCTCACCTCCAGAATTTAACATTGGTAAAATGTTATTTAATATACCACCCATATTTGTACTACCCCAGTTATTAGTAAATATTTTTTATAGCTTTTTGAGAAATTCTGAATTCACTCAAATGTAACGCTTTATATTGATGGTCATGTCTCTCTACTCTTTTATAATTTTGCCTATTTTTTCCTTCGTAATATTGATATCTGAAGAGGTCAAGCAAGCTGTCTTGTAGAATGGTCCATAGTATACATTTATTTGTTTCCTCACAGTTAGATTCAATTTAAATATTTTCAGAGAAATACTGTATAGTTGGTTTTGTCCCCTATTTCCATCACATCAGGAAGCATGTCATTTTAGCCTGTCCTGTTATTTATTGGTGATATTAAACATGCTCACTTGGTTGGTTGTAAACATATCTTTTTCTCTTTGAAATTATAAATAAACAGTAATCAAAGAGTATCTTCTTCAGTAACCATCTTTCATCCAGTAGTTTTCTGTCATCTATTTGTGATCCTTGCCAAAATCATTTATTACATTAGTGGTTGCAAAATACTGATTTTCTACCTCTAAGAAAAATGTTAAATTTCTACAAATTAGCTTCCATTAGATGGCCCTTGATTTTGGTAATCACTTACTCATTTTATTTAGAATTTCTTAGGAAGTAAGTGAGAGAATTAGGTTCAAATGTTATTTCACCTTTAAAGGTCAAGCACTTAAAAAGTCACCCTAAGAGCTAAGGCACCAAAAAATTAGAGTTTATCAGCAGTGTCAGTAATTAGATTCAGAAAGTTAAATTTCTGTAATTAGTCCCATAGTTATGTTTTCACCTTATAAATTCAGTTAAGTTAAACACTGTGTTAGTAGAGTCAGTGTGCCTGTGTTTTTGCAGAGGAAGTTGTTGAGCATTCTAAGATGCACAGTATGAATTCTTAGGTGCAGGCAAAAAATTAAATCTCACTAATTCATATCACTCTTATTGAGGATTTATTCTTTGAAAGCCTCTTTATTACCTGACCTTGATAGCATGTTTTAAGCACAGTTCCAGGATATTATAAGAAACATGTCTTTTTTTTTTTCCATACTAAACAGGCAAGGTTATATTTAGGGTTTAAACTAGTCCCTAAATATTCTTAATAACCCCTGGGAGGGGATAAGAAACATTTCTAAATCTGTTTCACTACTATTTGTATTGAACACTTACAGGGTACAGACAAAGCTAACTGATGTGATTAATGATGTAATATCAAAGAGAACATTGAAATTCTGTGTTTTATTAGCAAGTTGTTGGTTGTCCCTTAATTGAGGATTCATTATGGATGGTATTCACTGTTAACAGCTGTGTCCTTTCGTTTCAGAATTAGACTTCTAATTGACAGTAATGAAACTACATTTTAAAATATTCTTAATTATGATTGTTCACTACTTCACAGTTACTTGAATTTATAAGGCCTAACAATTTTCAAAGCTCAAAAATAAATAGAATCATTTGAATGATGACCATCCATGTATACAAGTGGATTTATCCTGACCTTTTTGACTAGTAGAAATATTCATTTTAATTTATCCCACAATGAAGGTGGATTCCTTCATTATTCTGCATTTCAGTTTATCTGTTTCATAACAAGAGCTTTCATTACGGTTTTTAAGGAAAGCTGCCTTGAATTTATATTTCTCATAAGTAACAAAAATTTTACCTGAGAAGTATCCTTTGTACATTTTGAAGGAAGCAGAAGTCACTTAAGGCAAAATCAGGGACCTGGATATTTGTGTTTTGGGTACTTAGGCTGGTACTTGACTTTGACCTCTTATTAGCAGGTGAGTACCACAGAGCACAGGAAATGGTAAAGGACTGAACACTTGAGAAACAGGTGTTTGAGGAAACTTGAAGTTAATGTGAAGCCTCTCAGACAGGGATAACTGTCTTACCACTTTTGTTGTTTGAATAGTTGGTGAAGGTTTGGTGGATTTATACAGATAGGTCTGAAATAGAGCCTGGTTTTGAAAAAGCAGTAACTTATTTTCAAGTTTTAAAGTCAGCGTCTTTTATTTTGCTGTTTTCTAAGCTGGCATACAGAGCGCTGCTGATCTGGTAGAGTGACAAGCGGTGTGAAGACAACCTTTTAGTAGCAGAGAAAGGTAGTGTTTCTGGCTAGTGGGATACATCTTTTCCTCAAATAGTACAAGTAATGTCTGAGTCTTGTCTGCTAGGACCCTTGCAGCACTCCAGTATGCTGGCAGAAGGTATGATCTGTGTTCCCTAAAATGGGAGACAGAGGCATGTGCTTTACCCAGCAATTGCAGAAACCAGCGTCTAGAATTTAAAAATCACATTTCTCTTGCTTACTCACTGTTTTACCCAGTTAGGCACCTTTGATTTTTATTTTCTTCACTTTATTTTGTTTTTCTTCTCATGGTTATTGAACGTTGAGTTTCGGTTAATTCCTTTTAAGTCTGCCACCTGAGCCTAATATAGACAACAGGCGTCTGGCACAGGGCAGAATTGTCTTCTGATCACAATTCTATTGCTGTCTCCATCTGCTGGTATAAAGAAGTAATGCTCTTGCCAGAATAAGCCAGCTCATTTTAATTTTAAAAAACACAAATTGAGAAATAAGGAATTATGTTCCTAATGTGTTTTCTTTCTTTGTGACAATTAAGTCAGTTTGAAGATGCAAAACTTCATTGGATGTCAGCTTTTGTAGGCATTGTCTTTGGGGTTTTTCAAAAAGGCTTTTTGTTAGTAAGATAAAAAATGTCAAAGAGCCATTAAAAATCTGATATATTAACCATGCATAGATTCCATACATTTTGTTCCTTAGGGAATTAGAGAAAAATCTAATTATCTCAACATTTTTCCAACAGTGTGCATCAAAAATTTAATGGTGAGAAATCTAAAAAATCCCATCCTGATAGTCTTTGCACGTTCACAGTTTCACGGGGTTTTGCATCATTGCTTCTGAATTGCTAATGAAGAGCTCAGTGGGGCTTCCAGTGCATCTCAGATATTCTGGGTGGTGACCGGCTAGAGTGGTACTGACATCACAACAGAGAGCCATTGCCTTTTTGTTGCTTGAGTCCTGGGCGAGTGCTGTCGCCCGCTCCAGCCTTGCTCTCCCAGTGCCTGGCTCACCAGCCGGCTGTGTGTTCCGCGAGCTCTGTGGAAGAGCAATGCAGAGCATTGGTTTACAGATACTATGGAAAGTACACCTTCACTCACTCTGTATGATGAAGCAAATACCAACACGATGAAGGTATGTGACTCTTTGATTTAATAGTGTGTACAAAAGGTGATCAAACGTATGAAGAGTTACACATACTCAATTAGTACCCTAATTTTTGCTAGGGGCATATGTGATAAAGTCCTGTGTCCAAAATGAGAGCATGTTTTTAAATGGTTTTTGTTTATTTTTGCAAAGATATGTTTGTTTAGATTGATAGAATGAGGAGCAGGATTCCTTTAGTTCTCAGCAGTAGTACAAGTTCCTTCTACTCTACCCCTACATTTGTGACCCTTTCTGTATCTTGAGGACAGAACAGTTTGCCTGTGTGCTCATTGATATTTGTGTAAAGCAGCACAGTTGTTCCGTTGGAAAATGACTTCTCTTTCAGGTTCATCTTAAAATAGAAATACTGTATGGCTCTTTCATGTTAACATTTTTATTGTGGAACAAATACAGTGTGGATAAGACATCTTTTGGAAATTAAGAAACTAAGAACCTTAACTTTAAAAGCAGATGTTAATTTTTATACTCCTTTTTGGAAGACTAGATCAGAATTGTTTTAAAAGTGCTTCTTAACAGCAACACCTAGCTCTGTCATTGCTCTGATTAGCGGAGTCGAACACCACATTGCAAAAGCGAGCACATGCTAACTGCATTATGTGATTTTTGAGATCTGATTTCTAATCATACTGTCTGCAAACTTTGACATTTACTTTGATATTTTATGATTCTTCTAAACCAGACTCTAACCATGTAGGTGAGATTGAATAACTAAAAATGTCCATTAGTGTATAATTGACGTGTTTGGAAGATTTTTGAGAGTTTTGTTTACTTTTTACCTGGATTTAGCTGAAATTTTAACAGTATTTGGAATTGCTGCAATACTTTCAACCCCTCTCTGCAATTTGAAACAATTATTTTGACCTTAAGAAATAACTCATCTCTTTAGAGGAGATAGGACAAAACTCATTACATAGCTTTTTTTAAAAAATCAATGCTGAATATAATTACTCCTCCTTCTTTTATTTCTTTCTGATTCCCAACTGTGTAATCAGGATCAGACATTAACAGCTATTATTAAAATGAGGGCTTTTTTTTATCAGATATATTATTTCAAACTAATGCCAGAATTTCATCATTTCTTTTTCAAGCCTGAGGTTTTAAATTTTATGTCGAACTATGAAAGAAGAAAATGGAAATAAACAGCACATAATTCTTACACACAAATGCTTTTAGCTATCCTTTGCCACATTCCACCTTTCTCTCTTTTTGAAGTATCCTTCTCTTTTTTGTTTCTTTTGTTATTTCCTTTAGGTTATCTCTCTCTGCCCTTCGCAGCTTGTGCGTGTGTGTGAGTGAGACTTTCTGAATGTTTGTCTCTTCCTCTCTGTCTTTTCCCTCCCTCTGTCTTCCTCCACCTGCCTGTTGGTCCTTCCCGCCTTGTCTCAGTCTGTCCCCTTCTCTGATCCTCTGCCTGGTGTCTCAGGGCCCCTCTCCCTTCCCTGTCTGAATCAGTCTCTATGTCTGCCTGTCTTTCCTTTTCTGCTCACCTGACCCTCTCCCTCGCCTGTCATCTCCCTCTCTCCCTCTGTGCCTTTCTCCCTGCCCAGCTATCTCTGCACCTTCATCTCTGCGTCTCTGTTCCTCTCCCTTCCTGTTAGTCTTGCTCATCCTTCTTCTCCCTTTGTCTCCAGGGTACCCCTCGATGTGCCCCTTCCACTGTCTTTCTGTCTGTCCCCCGACCTCTTCCTTCTTCCTCTCTCACCCTCCTTTTACTCTTCTGTGCCTCGCTTTCTCCCTGCCTCTCTGTCCGTATTTGCTTCTCCCAGTCTCCTGACTGCTGTTCCGTTAGTCTTTCTGCCTCCGTTTCTCTCCCCATCTTAGCATTTTTCTCCCTTTTCCACCCTCCCCAAGGTCTGTCTCTTTCCCCAAGGTCCAGGCTTCACTCACACATGTACACGCTCCAAATTTTCATTGTCATACAGATTTTCAGTTTTCACTGGAACGAGATCTGCGCTTGACTTTAAATGCCCTTTGGTTACTTAATAGCAGTCACTGGTCAGATTTTATGTCAAACTCTGTTCTTTCTAAAAGACACTATTGACACCCTTACACCATATACAAAAATCAACTCAAAATGGATTAAAGACTTAAACATAAGACAAGATACAATAAACCTCCTAGAGGAAAACATAGGCAAAACATTATCTGACATACATTTCAAAAGTTTTCTCCTAGAAGAAATAAAAGCAAGAATAAACAAATGGGACCTAATGAAACTTACAAGCTTCTGCAGAGCAAAGGAAACCAGAGATAAAACAAGAAGAAAACCTAGGGAATGGGAGAAAATTTTTGCAAGTGAAACCGACAAAGGCTTGATCTCCAAAATATATAAGCAGCTCATACGACTCAATAAGAAAAAAATAAACAACCCAATCCAAAAATGGGCAGAAGACCTAAACAAGCAATTCGCCAAGGAAGACATACAAATGATCAAAAAACACATGAAAAAATGTTCAATATCACTAATTATCAGAGAAATGCAAATCAAAACTACAATGAGGTATCACCTCACACCAGTCAGAATGGCCGTCATTCAAAAATCCAAAAATGACAAATGCTGGAGAGGCTGTGGAGAAAGGGGAACCCTCCTACACTGCTGGTGGGAATGCAGTTTGGTGCAGCCACTATGGAAAACAGTGTGGAGATTCCTCAAAAGACTAGGAATAGACTTACCATATGACCCAGGAATCCCACTCCTGGGCTTGTACCCAGAAGGAAATCTACTTCAGGATGACACCTGCACCCCAATGTTCATAGCAGCACTATTTACAATAGCCAAAACATGGAAACAACCTAAATGTCCATCAACAGGTGACTGGATAAAGAAGATGGGGTATATTTATACAATGGAATACTACTCAGCCATAAAAACCGACAACATAATGCCATTTGCAGCAACATGGATGCTCCTGGAGAATGTCATTCTAAGTGAAGTAAGCCAGAAAGAGAAAGAAAAATACCATATGAGATCGCTCATATGTGGAATCTAAAAAACAGAAACAAACAAACAAACAAAAACAAAGCATAAATACAGGACAGAAATGGACTCATGGACAGAGAATACAGACTTGTGGTTACCGGGGGGGGCGGGGTAGAGGGTGGGAAGGGATAGACTGGGATTTCAAAATTGTAGAATAGATAAACAAAATTACACTGTATAGCACAGGGAAATATACACAAAATGTTATGATAAATCATAGAGAAAAAAAGTGACAATGAGTGTGTATATGTCCATGTATGACTGAAAAATTGTACTGAACACTGGAATTTGACACAACACTGTAAAATGATTATGAATCAATAAAAATGTAAAAAAAAAAAATAAAAGACACTATTGAGTAATAATTATATTTTAAATCAATAGATTTTATCCCTTCCTTATTAGTTTAATTTTCAGACATTTATATTTCATTTATATTTATGTGACAGACATGAAAGTCCATATACTGTTTTTTAAAATTGGGGGGGCAATTAAGTTTATTTATTTTTTAATTATTTTTTTTTAATGGAGGTACTGGGGATTGAACCTAGGATCTTGTCTATGCTAAGCACATGCTCTACCACTGAGCTATACCCTCCCCCTATGCACTGTTATGCTCAATTTCTTAAAGCTAAGGAGCGTACAATTGCTTTGTACCTTAGCTAAATGCAAGATTAAAAAGGGGGAACCCATTAATACTGGTACAAAATACACAAAAGACTCCATGATTTTTTTTTTATTCTTTGTCAGTGATCCTTAAAATCCATTCTAGTTCAACCCAAGAATGGCTCTCCTTTGCTGAATTAAGAAGGATCACTTCAAGTGAAACTTTTTTTGAAACTGCAACCCTCAGTTAACAAGCTTTTGTAATTCTGAGGAAGAATATGAAAGCAAATAACAGATAACAACATGAAGGATTCATGTTTAAAGTACTTTCAATGTATGTTTTGGATTCAGTCCAGATTTTGCTCAATTTTCTACATTCATCATCTTGTGCTGAGCCAGTCTTAAGCAAAACTGTCAAATAAGTCACTATGTCTTAAGGGCACACAAATGCTTTCTGGATTTGCTTGGCAACACATTCAGTCTTTTCCATCTACCTTCCTTCTAAAATGTTCTTTTTCTCACCACATCAAAATTCTTTTGCAGCGGGTTCACCTGACCTCAGCTTAGCTGTGAGGAGGGAAATATTTGATCAATTAAACTTATTAAGATGTTGTTAATGACTGTGAAATGCTTAATATGTTAGCCTTCCCAGAAGTATTTGCATTTTAAAAGAGTCACGTTTTAACCTAAAGGAATCTCTAACATCAGAATTACAACAGCTATTCACTTAGCATGGGGGAACTTTTCTGGTGGAACTTTGCATTAACCAGAAACATTTTATCAAGGTTTTCCAAGAAGGATAAGTAGACGATAAAATCTATGATTTCTTACATATTTGGGGATGTTTTTCTTTTATCTTTAAAATAAACAACATACTAGATAGATTCAGAATCATTGGGCTACAGCCTTTCATACGCTATACCTTGAAGATCTGCTCCATTGTTTTCTTGAATACAGTGTTAACGAGAATTTTGAGACCTGTCTGAAATTTTGTTGATTTTGTTTCATTTTGTTTTGTGAGTCATCTATTTCTTTTGTAGAAATATTTGTAAGTTTCCTTCTTTGTCCTTGAAGTTCAACAACCTTAAAAGGATATTTCTTGACCTTAAGCATTTTCTAATATTTTTTTCCAAGAGCTCTTTTGATTTGCAATGTCTGAGATTTTCAGAAAAGTTGTATTTTATTATGTCTTGCAATCTTTGGGATAATTCTGGTCCATCTTTCAAAGATACCAACTATTACATGTTAAATCCCTTCTATATCAACCATCTTTCTTTTGAATCTAGACTCAAGTTCCAATTCTGCCCCTAACTAGCTATGTAACCTGGGCAAGTTTCATAAACCCTGAGCTTCCTGGAAAATGTGGCTAATAAAAGTATTTGCCTTACAGATTTGTGGTGACGTCTGAATAACAGAATTGTGTAAAGCATTTAGTACAGTGGCCTAGGGCCGGCATTAGTATTAGCTATTATTATTCAAGACTTCAAACACAAAACTGAGAGGATTGGATATTTACTCTAGTACATTATCAAGGCAGAATAGGAGACTCTCATTTTGGAAACTATCTCAATGCAAATATTTTCTGTAACCTTCCAATAAACAGGACGCTCAGTCAAGAAGACAACCTCATTTTTAAAGCAATCCGGTTAGTCTTTATTGAGATAAACTTTAGTATATTATCTTTCTCAACATAATTTCCTCATTCCCTTTTGCTTTGTGAGCTCTTCAGAGGCCCTGAGATTACCCACTGAGAAGGAGATGTAAGTGCCCTAACATATTGAGACACTAAGCATTGTTAGTTACATCTAGTCACATGAGATTAAGGTGAGATGGCAGTCCTTGAAGCTTGAGAAAAGTGTTAGTGAACCCCAGAGCAAAGATGCATAATTTAGATGGTATTTCAAACCCAGACCCAAATTAATCTGGATAGCTAGAGTACCATGTAAAGTCTTAAAAGTCAGGTTGTTGTTTTTTTCTTTTCCTTTCTTCAAACAGTTCTTTGAGTAATTGCCTCCTTGACTGTCCAACTGCAAATCTAGTGTGGACGATAAACACCTCATGCAGCTTACGTTCTCTGGGTCAAAGTTGACAACAGTCTGGTGAGATCGTCTTTGGGAGGAAATCTTGAGCAGGACCCTTTAGCTCTTCTCTGGAAAAGTCATTTGTAAAGTCATGATACAGAAAGGCCAAATAGGAAACTGCTTCAGTGACTGTAAGAAGAAAGTTTTCTTAATTGGTTGTTGGGCTGAGCTCTGGACTCTACTAACTACTCTTACTCTCCCTTCCGTGGCCGCTACTTTTACCTATAGATTTGCTTCTGGAGTTATTTGGGTGTGAGAGGAGAGGTTGTTCTGAAGAAAGAATTGCGGCTTTCCTCTGCTGGGCATATTTCTTGCACTGATGTATATCTGACTGACCACTGTAAAATCTACAGATTGAAGCTCCGTGAGGAGAGGGGCCATGTCTGCTATACTTGCCTCTGTCGTCTTAACACCCAGCAGAGTGCCTGGCACCGCGTATTCACTTACTGAAGATTAATTGAAATGAATGAATGAATGAGACCAAGGACTCTTTTTGGTATGCGCACCTCAATATTCTGTGTCATTTGTATATAATCCTTAGAGTTATCTACCTTGAATAAACTTATTCTTTCCATGATTTAGTTCCTTTTCTTCTACAAACGGATAAATCATAGATTTCTTTCCAAGGGGGCATCCTAGGATGTTTTCTCTAATAATGTGGTCAGTAAGCTGTGATAAAGATTGGGATTTGGATTAGTCTAAATTTAATTCCTGAGGCATACAGTATCTTAGCCTAAAATTAAAGCCAGAGAACAACCCATTTGGAACTATGATTCAGGGAACAGGAGCCAGAGACCGTGGGAGTGAAAGAGGCAGGGAAAGAATCCAGTCCAAGGATGCCTTAGCAAGGTGGCCACTCCTGCAGGCGACTGGCTGTGGGCTCCTGCTGACTCTTGTGAGAAAACTTAGGACATGTTTCTAAGAATGGTCTTCTCAGGAGAAGAAAGGGGAAAACATTATTCATTGAATTTCATCCCTTGTCGGTCAAGGCTTACCCTAGGAAGCATTCATTTCCCAGCACTTTCAGGTTGCATTTGTGTGAGCAATGAGCAGGTTCCCAGCACGACCCATTGTGTGGTATCAGAGAAGCCCAGGGCAGGAGGCAAGAGACATTTAGTGCAGGCTTGAGGTGAAGTGCTGTCAGGTTTCCCCTGTGCCAAGCTGGTCACAAGAACTGATTACCACAGATGTGGCTGGAATAAGAGGTGAGGCTGAGAGATTTGAAGTGGTGCATAAGAGATATCCTATGCAAATAGTAAAATGACTTATCACTTATGAATATGCCTGAATAATATGTTGCAGATAGCATCACTGAGCCCCCAAAGAATACTTTGGCTGTAATTCAATCTCTGAATTCTGTAGCTGTTTCTAAATCACACACACACTTCACTCGGGCATTCTGACATTAGTGGAGCCTCAAGATTGAATTACAAGATGATACTCAATTAAAACGTATTTTAAGGGAAGAAGAGTTAGAAAAACAAACTAGAAGTAAGGAAAACTGAAATTTAAAGGAGATGAAGACACAGTGTTCCCCTGACAAAAGCAGAACTTTTTTTGGTAGAATTTGCAGGTATTTAACTGAAATAAGATTTTACCTGGAAATATTTGTTTCACATGATTTTTAAACTATTTCTCAATACGTGACACTTAGGCCCAGTACACTTACAAAGTAAAGTTCGATCCACTAACATTTAGAGTCAAATTTGCAAGGAAGATGACTTGATTCTTTTGTTCCCTGGACAGTGTTGCCCATAGAAACCTTCTATCAGTCATATCAAACATCGCTAGAATAAATACGTTCACAGCATGAAGGCTAATAGAGAAAATTAGCCTGACCATTGCTACCAGAAGTCATCATCAGAATAATACATTTATTCATCAGAGGCAAACATAGATGAATCACAATCAAGTAGTTTTCCACATTTAAGTCTAGTCTGCTGACACAAACTTGATTTTTAAATGTTGATCCTAACTCAGTTCCAGGAACACAGAGCTACTTTAATTTTCATTTCATTACTCAAGATGCTTTTTAAGGTGCATTCAAGAAACAAGAGAGGAGCTTCTAACTGGGCTTAGTCCCAAAATGTCATGTTACACTTCAAGGCCAACACCAGTATTCTTGTGGACTGTGATTACTTTTGCACCAGAACTTCCTGGTGAATTTGTCAATTAGCTGAGGATCAACTTCCATCTAAGTTACACACTGACACATTCAGACCCCAGGGATGTGGAAAAATACATGGACCCAGTGAGCACTGTTGAGCCTGCGGGTTGCTTTGGCAGCTTGACTAGGAAGTTGGATCCCCAGACAAATATGTATTTCTCTTTCCTGGCAGCTTTCAGATCAAGTACATGATGTAAAACGATTTAGTGTTCATGCATTTCCAGCAGATTCTGTATATGGAAGGTGTTTTCCTTGATGGCACTCTCATTTCTCTTGGCTTAACTGAAGAAATCTAAATTGAGACCTCTCCAACTCTCACCATTCTACTTACGAAATCAAAATAATGAGAAACCAAGTATTTGTGGCACAAATTTTTTTTGAGTTATAATTATGTGGTCTATTTAGGCTATAAGAACAGCCATTTCAAAAAATAACAGTACAAAGTGGAAAGAGAGCAGAACATGGAGCAAAAATGTGTAGACTGTCAATCCAGAGAGGCTAGGGACTTAAGACACTTGCCCCGGACCTGGTGGAGGAAATGGGTGAGTTTCCTTGGGAATGAGGTTAGGAATGAAGAAGTCAATAATAGCGAAGGCAAAGTATATACTTTCAGGGTCTAGTATGCATCAGAACTGTGGAATGTAGCACTCTCTTTTTCTCATATCTGGTGGACTGAAAATACGAGACTGTTGAGGCAATCTAAGTAGCAACTATAAAACTTAGCCACAGTCACTGGATAATTTCATTGTTTTATCTGAGTCTGGTTGGAAACTCTGAATATCAACTCATTTAAATTCAAACCAATCATTTCTGTATACAAAGAAGTCATCTGTGGATTAATAGTATTTATGGTAAAATAGAGCAGGGTTTCTCTTAGCCTCATTCCTGGAATCAATTAAAAAAAAAAACAGTTAAAAAAAAAGATAGGCTAGGTTATTCTGTGATATCGACAAACTCCAAAATCACAGTGGCTTCAGTAAAATAGCAAAGGCTTATTTTTCACTATTGTTGTTTATCCGATATACATTGCCCATTGGGTAGGGAGCAAGAGGTTGAGGGATTCTGCTCCACATAATTGTCATTCAGGCTGATGGAAGCTCCAACTTTAAATGCTGTCATTTTAATACAACACTACAGGGTCCACTGCAACGTGGGAAGACAGGACTGGAGAGTTGAGCCTGAGCGTTTCAATGCTTCCTCCTGAAAGTGACATGTCACTTTTGATCTCATTACATCAGGCAGAACTAGTCGTCTGGCCTCCTCTAATTTCAAGGAGGTGGAGAAGGATAATCCTCTGCGTTCTGGAAGGAACAGCGAACTGAATACACCAGACAGTGTGAGCAATGGCTACCAGAGTTTTAACCATGACTACCACCGCTTTTGCATACCCTTGGGAAAATGGCTTGACCTTTCTGAGTCTCAATTTCCTCACTGTAAAATGGGGATAATTTTTGCCTGGGGATAATTTTTGCCTTGGAGTAATTATAACAGCTTAATAAGATAAAATCCTTTAAAGTATTGAACAGAGTGTTGAACACATAGTAAATATTTGATAAACGATGATCATTTTAATTCAGGAGGAAAAGAATCAGCTCTTATCACTTAGTCTTGAATTACCCACATTTATTATCTATACCAACAAAGTTCATTATCTTAAAGTCTGTTCTTCCCATCAGTGTACATTTGGCCTGAAAAATGTTACTTTATACACTGGTCTCATTTGGACCCTCTAGACCTGAGGAAAGATAATCTCTGATTGAATAAGATACTACCACCATTGGTATAATTATTGTTATGTGTTAAAGAGAGCAAAGACTGATTATAGAACAACTCTGTTCAGATTAATAAATAACTTCTATTTTTTTTAACATAAGACATCTTTGTGGTTACTATGCATATGTTTTAGTTGCTTGGGGATATACAAGTTTGATTAGTAACGTCTTTGGTAGCTTTTACGAGGTGGTTAATGTCTATGTTTCATGCATCTAGCTTGTCTTTGCCTTCTATTGTCAGCAGCTAGGGGAGGTATCTTGCCTATCATTTATTGTATTATTGTCTCAGAGCACTTAGGATGGTGATCTGTACGTGATGGGGATCCAACATACAATGACTGACTACTAGTAGCGTGACTTCTGTGTTTCTGCTTAATAATGCTAATGTACCTACTAAGTGTTAAGGCAAACCATTTTAATGGATACATTCCTAAATGTAGTATATGTATCTCTGCCTTTTGAACAGATAAGGAAAATATCCTTTGAGGATCTCCTCCATTCTTTCAGACTCAAACAACTCAAGTTTACCTACTGTGTACATCTATCCATATGACCCAAAATGTTTCTCCAGCCTCGATCTTCTTTTAAACTCCAGGTATGTATTTCTAACTACAAATAGAGTATCATTATCAGAATGTCTCTGTTTTCTGCCACCTCTGAGTCAACACGGACCAAGCCTACCTCATTATCTCCCCTCACAAACCTAGTCGACTGGTTCTTCCTCCAGTTTTCTGTAGTCTAACCTAGA
The DNA here is from genome assembly GCF_048564905.1 of Vicugna pacos. Classification (NCBI taxonomy): domain Eukaryota; kingdom Metazoa; phylum Chordata; class Mammalia; order Artiodactyla; family Camelidae; genus Vicugna; species Vicugna pacos. Next base: position 387,566 of record NC_132990.1, read on the forward strand.
AGCCTTACAGTCATTCTTAGCATCTTCTGCCATGTTCCTTACATCCAGTCAGCAACCTACTCCTAGTGAAACTACTTTCTGAATCTTTTCTATCTCTTCTTACTTTTACTGCTTTAATCTGTTGTCACTGAAACAATCACAATATTCCCCCCTAACTAGACTCCTCACCTCCATTCTTTCTTTCTTCAAATCACCTTTCACATTGCTACAAGAAGCAGCATGCTGGTTTTTCCCAGTAGCTTTTTTTCTTAAAAAAGATACATTAAAAAAAGTGATTTAGATATGAACCTGTGTAATTTTTCAAATGGCATCAAGAGCCTGCTTTCCACTGTAATAACCTATAATGAAAAGTAATCTGAAAAAGAATATATATATATATATATATATATATATATATATATATATATATATATAAAAAACTGAATCACTATACTGTACACCAGAAATTAACACATTGTAAATCAACTACACTTTAATAAAAAAAAAATTTAAAAGATCCTGCTTTCCAAATATGTTTGGCCCACCTCCTGGACAGTACAGCCACCTCCTTTGTAGAGTTCACTGAGCTGGCCAGAATCCAAGTTCAAGTCCCAGACCTGTCTACCCATCGTATATCATAGTCCAAGCCTAAATACAGTAAGCCACTTCTCCATTGCTGGACATGAATGAAATGCCACACCCAGCTGTGTAACCTGGCTTCCTGAGTAGTCCCTGAGTGGCTGGATGATGCAACTTGGAAGGACTGGATGTTAGCTCTCCATGAGGTAAACTTGACCAGTAAGTGACTTAAGCAAGTAAACTCCCTCTCCCTTCTCCCTCCTCCCTCCTCCCTTTTGAAGATTGCTCCAAGAAGTAGGTTCTCTTTCCAAGCTGTCCAGAAAAGTCCAGCAACAGTGGTGCTGAACAAACACACCTGCTGTGAACCACCTGCCATGTTTCTACACAGTGCCTGCAGTGAAACAGACACCAGCTCCGGAATTCACGCCTCGCACTGCTCCGTGCCTCTCCTGGACCTTCTGTTCTTCACCTGCAAATCCCTGGACTTGCCCTCCCAAATAAAGCATCAGCACGTTAATCTAGCCTTGGGCTCTGCTTCCAGAGAACGAGGGCTAAGACACCTCGTGAAAATCAGTGTAAAGGGTAGGCAGTAAAAAGTCTCTCCCACCCAAACAAAGCTGGAGTCACAGATCCTCATTTTCCTGCCTCGGAGGCATCCGGTATTACCAGTTTTTATACGTCCTTTCAAAGACAATCTATGCATATAAGCACATGTATGAATATTCTATAAGACAGACATCCACGTTTAGGGTTAGATCTTTTTTTTACATGAGCCAAAACAGAATATGCCCCTCATACCTCATGTGTCCACAGAGTGAATTTTCCAAAACATAAATTCCAATTCCACATCACTCTTAAAAGGTTCTGATGGTGGCTTCTCATTGTCCCCCAGCAAATTTCAAACTCCTAGATCGAAGGCCCTCCACACTCTGACTCCAACCTATGACTGTATCACCATTGCCGTCTAGCCTCCTGCCCTAACGTGCCCTCTAGCACATTAAAGGTTTTTTTTTAAGTCACATTCAGTGTTTTCCTGTTCCCCATTACAAGCAGTGCTCTCATATGTCCACACACTTTATTTTTGCCCCATTTGCACAAAATATTCTTTCAATATGTATATGTTGAATGATTAAATGAATCATCGAATCACTGTGGTCAACTACTGACTACGGTCTGATGTTCTTTTGAAATGTTCATTTGTTCTCTCTTCTGTGCAGTTTGCTATCAGTTTTCACAGCTGTGGACATACGTTCTGACCAGCATTGGCTAAGATTGCTAACATGGCTGTACCAAAAAAACAATTAAAAAATAGAAATAAATTAAATGGCTGTACATTCCCAAGGCAAGGTAGGTATAATATTTTCAGGGGAAACCAAATCACCAAGCTAAGTAAAATGATAACTTTAATTTTCTATACAGTACTACTCTTCTAAGAGTACAAGACCCAGGGCTCAGAAAACAGATGGTTTTTTCATTACTTGCTGTTTTCAGGTGATTCATTTAATTCGGGCTTTCAGTTGTGCCCCGGGTGATTGTTTTTGCTAGAAATCTGATAGGTGGATAGGTGGAGTGTTACTGTTCCTTACATTTTTCAAAATCCTAGTATATATAGCACACGTGCACAGAAAAAAGGAACACAAGGGGCATTCAACCAAATTACTTTTCCTCTGGGCTGCATGTGGAAATATGATTATGCATTCAAAAACCTGAACACTCGCTAGCATCCTAGACATTCTATATGCACAACTAGAGTGAAATACGCAGAACTGCTTACCAGGACTTTGACGGAAAGATTATCTGATATTTATACAAACTTATTAAAAGAAAATGAAGTTTTCAGTCAAGAGTTTTGGGGTTGTTTTAACTTGGTTCACATGAAGAAGAAAACAAGGCTTTGAGCTTCTTGAAAGGAAGAACTTACATATGCATGAAGTATTGATTTATCCTTCTTGAATCCAGGTCTCCCAGAATACCAACATTACATAATGCATCTCCATTTGTTCATAATGCATTAAAGGGATTTCAAAATTGTAGAATAGATAAACAAGATTACGCTGTATAGCACAGGGAAATATACACAAAATGTTATGATAAATCACAGAGAAAAAAATGCGACAATGAGTGTGTATATGTCCATGAATGACTGAAAAATTGTGCTGAACACTGGAATTTGACACAACATTGTAAAATGATTATAAATCAATAAAAAGCATTAAAAAAATAAAAAATAAATTTAAAAAATCTAACTAATATGTGTTTGTGTGTGCCTGTGTATGCTGTGTATGCACACACATCCATGCACATGCATGTGGGTGTTGATGCATGACTGTCTTTTTTTTTTTAAATGTTCTGCATTTAAAATAACATAGCACATAGGAAGTGATTATTGACACAAAGATTCTGAAGTAAAAAACAATCTTTGGAACCAGGCTAGAAACAAAGAAGGCTTGTAAGTGGTCAATACCATTTCACCAATTAAAGGCGTGAGGAAAGTGATAGACCAATTTACAGAAAACAAGATAAAAGTGTGCCTTAACCTCTACATGGCTATTTATGGGTTTATTGCATGTCAACAGCTCCAATTTTGCATCAGGACCTTTGATAGCATAAAAGGTTCAGCTCTCTCTTGATCTTCATTGGTTAAAAAGAAATGTACATTTGTACTCTGTGTAACAAGAATCTCTCTTACCATTCCTTGACATTGTTAACAGGAGAACATAACTTATGCTCTGGTGAAGGAGAATTTCAGTCATATAGTAGGAAGAATTAATTGAGTAGCCTCGTATTTGTATGGTAATTTAGATTCAGCTAAGTGGACTACAGAATAAACCTCTGTCTCAAGTAGAGTGGTTTCCCAACTAGAAAAGGTAGAACAAAAACTGGGGAAAGGAAATTAAAACCCAATGATCAGGGAGGTCATCATGAGAGAGCACTAAGTTTACTAAAACTAAGTTTAAATCTCCAGGCTCAGGTGATTTCATCCAGTTCAAGAAGGAAGGAAGTGAAATTACCAAGGTTAAATTAATTGATTTAATTATATAAAATACAGTCCAATATCAAGGTTCATAAAACTACTTCATATGATGTATTGTGCCGCCAAAATTCATATGCTGAAGCCCTAACTCCCACTGTAACGTTATTTGGAGATGGAGCTCTTGGGACATCATTGGGTTTAGATGAGGTCATGAGGCTGGGACCCTTGTGATGGGATTAGTGCCCCTATAGGAAAAGATACCAAAGAGCTTGCCTCCTCCCTCTCTCTTTGCCATGTAAGGACACAGTGAGAAGGCTGCCATCTATAAGCCAGGAAGAGAGTCTTACAGACACTGACCATACTGGCACCTTGATCGATGTCTGGCCTCCACAACTGTAAGAAAATAAATTTCTGTTGCTTAATCCACTCAGTATATGGTATTTTGATATGGCAGCTTGAGCTTACTTAGACAGGGAGACCTGATTAAAAGTCACTTAAAAAAGAACCTAGGACTTTTAGTGTACTAAAAGACTGACTGACATTAAAATGTGATCTGGCCGACAAGAAGCAAATGCTGAATTAGCCTGCTGTAATGAAAGTGTCGATTCCTCTAAGAGAACAACAACAATAGGTCATAATGTTTCTTTATTCTGGTGAACCAACTTCACCAATGTTATGTTAAATTCAGGGAACTGCATTTTAAGGTGGAATGTTACAGAACAATATCCAAAAGAGGATGGCCAACATTATAAGAGGAGGTGGGGTAAAAAATAAAGCAGGACCTAATGAAGACTGGATATGAGGTCCATCATGTTGTACAATAAAAGGGGGACAGAATCTACATTGTTGCCTGGGCAAATGTACACATAAGTCCTACTAGAAATATGGCCTGTAGTTATGGGTTTTCCCCTCAATAAAATGATTTTTATCACTTTAGGGAAGAGAAGGTGATACACCATACAATCTCCAAGGTCCGTTCTAGTCTCATTTTTATGTGCTCCTGTAAATGTGCTCCTGCATGTGGTAGTGAGCTTCTGAGCTGGATTACCTACCTGTTGGGGATACTGTAGAGAACTTTCTCACAGGGGGTTAGACCTTGGACTGTAAAATCTCTAAAGTCTCACACATTTAATCACATACTTAACAGTATGGGATTCTGAGTCCAACACACTGTAAGAACATGTTAAAGTGAATGAACACTTTCAGCGCAAGAAAACTGCTATCAAATTATAGTGGTCCATCCAGTATACAATTACCGTTGTTGAAGCTTTGGTACCCAACACAAAGGAAGGAAAGAATGAGCCCTCTGAAGAAAAAAAAAAATTGCCATGACATTTCTAGCGTTCTGTTTCAGAATCTGTGCCATCCTACTAGGACACATGTCTAGGCTGAGACCGAGGGGGAGAAGCAGAGCTGAAAATTGCATAGTTAAAGACATCTTCCACAGTATTTGGGGCTCAAACTGCTATTTCATTGGCTGTAAATCACCAAGCTGAACTGTAATGGCTCTGACCGACAAAAAGAACCTGGGACTTGGGGCATATACTTTGGGTTCAAATCTCAGATTTAGTAGTTACTAGTAATGTAAATTCCAAGCAAATTTAATCTCCATCATTATTAAGATTTAAAAAAAAAACAATAATCAGTGCTATTAATTGATCATTATTATGTTCCAGGTTATAATTCATTATTTCACTAATCTGCATAAAAACCCTTTGAGGTAGGTATAATGGTCCATACTTTACACGTGTTTACACAGTTATACAGCCAGTAAACTGTACAGCTAATTTATAGGCTTATTTGACTCTAACATCTATATTTTTAGGCCATTATAACACCTGGCTTCCTGAGCCTTATTTTCTTTTTTTTTTTAATTGAAGTACAGTCAGTTACTGAGTCTTATTTTCCTCATTAGTGTAATGAGGAAAGTCTTTTGACATGGCATGGTGAAGTTACAAATACAGTTGTCCCTTGAACAACATGGGGATAAGGAGTGCCAACCCCCCATACAGTCAAAACTCCATGTGTGTAGCTTACAGATGGCCGTCAGGATCCACGGTTCCTCCATATCTGCATTTCCACATCCTCAGATTCAAACGATGGCAGTGGTGTAGGACTGTAGTATTTACCACTGAAAAAAACTGTACTAGTGGACCCTCGCAGTTCAAACCTGTGTTGTTCAGGGTTAACTAACTTAAAATACCTAACATACATTAATGGTTCCATAGATCACAGCTTTTATTATCAACCCTACCCTTAACTACCTAACACTTCTAGGCACAAATTAAAGAGTTAGGCAGTGAGACTCTTCATTCAAGAAAATCCATGCTTGGCTGTTTCCATAGGAGCCATCTTTAGGGATGGAGAATTTACCCAAAATTAAATGTCCCAGTGGATAAGAAAAATGACTAACAAGATACCAAAGTAATAAAACATTACTTTTGCCTACCACACTTTCCCACACTGACACAGATTATTTGTGTGTGTGTGTATATGTGTGTGTGTGTGCTGTATACATACTCACATTCTAGCGCTGGACAGAGTGCATAGAAAAGACACTGCTGGGACTAGGTTTAAACCAAAGGATGTTTCTCAAGGGCAACAAGGCTTCATATATCTAAAGCCTTAAAATCGTCCATACCCTTAACCCAGCAATATTTCTTCCAAAAATGTATCCTGAGAAAGTAATCATTTGTGGACAAAAATTTATGTACATGAACTTCATTGCATCATTATTTATAATGCTGATAAATTGAATACAACCTAAATCTCCAATAATAAGAGAGCTGCAAAATAAAGTATGGTCACGAAACATTATGCAGCTGTCAAAAACATGTTTGCCTATGCCACGGGAAAATCTGTACAGTTATTTGTACTCTTAAATAAAAATACCAGGACACAAACCTACATAGACAATAATCCAAATTTTTCTTAAAATGCTCTATGTATACACACACACACACACAAAAACATACACATAGAAAAAAATTTGGAAGGAAGTAAACCGAAGTGTTAATAATGATTATCTCATAATGGTGGCATTATTCTTTAATATTATCACTTACCTTTTTTGTTATTTTAAAAATGAGTCAACTTGCAGTTACCAACAACACTAGCAAAATCATGAATGGGGTCTTAATGTCCCAAATTAACAGCTGAAATATACAGGAAATCATGTGAATGTTGCTAACCTACCCTGAATATGTCTGATATCGGGATATTGGACCTCACTGTGATCTTCCAATATATCAAATCACTTTCCTTTCCAAAGGGAGATACATGATGACCTGAAGAGAAAAATCTCTTGCCTCATTTTTTCAAGAGGTCACCTGATCTTGGGTCTTGCCTTGGGGTAACAACTAAACATCATTGTGGGCAGTGGTACTTCTCTTTCTGAATACCTTTATTGATAAGCCTACTAACAAACCTTTAAATGCAAAAAGCCAACCAATTTTCAAGCCTAATTCTCTACTAATTGTGTGTGTGTGTGCGTGTGTGTGTGTGTGTGTGTGTCTGCATGCACACATAAGGAGAAAGATAAGTCAGCATCTCCATATTTGATCAATTTTCATTTCAGGAAACAGTACAATTCAAACAAAACTCAGGTAGAGCAAAAAAAGAAAAGTATTCTGTTTTATGGTCAGTCTATGAGGTTAAGAGTCAGAGACAGGAGACTGGACCAAATACACCATAATTATCTTGATGTCAAAGCAATCTCTGAAATTTCAGATATGTAGAGTTCTTTTTTAACCAGCTCTCTATTGGAAAGATGATATTCACTATTTTCATTACTCTTTTAGTATTTTTCAAGCTTTCTTTTTGAAAATATGAACTCTTCCCCAAGGAATTGAGAAATTCTGTGACTAGCAACCTAAATTCCATTATTCTAAATCTATAGCTAATTTGTCATTTGGTTTAGCAGTAGACAATTTAAAAGAGCAGTGTTTAATGTCAATATCCAGGATGTGAAATCCAATATGAATTGGCTAATACATTTTGAATTGACTGGCTCATTGATTAGCAGCCACTTTATGAGCACAGGCACTGTTATGTTTATGTAAGTTATTGTATTTAAGTTAAATGGAATGAGAGTTTCTGTTTTCCATTTCACAAATTTCTGCAAGAACCCGTAGCTTCCCAGATATATGCCAATTTCATATTCTCCTACTGTGATTAGAAGCTATATAAATTCATACACACTTTTGGCAGTAAAATCCTTTATATAGAAATAAAATGAGATAAATTCATACACTAAATGTTAGCAGATTCTCTCTTGCCTGATGCCTACTAAGGGTCTTTCATCCAGTCTCTGCTCCCAGGACCCAAATTGTTCGGAACAGCAATACAAGCTTTTGGATTGAAGTTCTAAATCCCAAGCCTTTATAGATTCCCAAGTTGAGAAGGAGTGCTGACAATTTAAATTTCACATTTGTTTCATTGTTGATATAAAACTAACGGACACTCAAGAATTAATTGGACCTCAAAATCCAAATCTATGTAATTTGAAATATTAACCATTACTGGTACATATGTAGACAGCTGAATTTGATAACTGGGAGCAAATTAAAATTTTCCCTTTAACTCTCTGCTCTGCTTTGTTGAATCAACTTGGGTGAATCAACTTGGGTGAATTAACAGCGAATGAGAATAGATATGAAACGTGAATTGTATTAAGATATTTCTATTTATCCTGAAAATGTATGCAGGCTCAATTTGAGGAAATGAGAATAGATCTTACAGAATTTTTAATAGCGAATCATTATTTTTAGAAGTATTAATAGGAGAAACAGGGAAGGAAATAATTTGCCCAGGGCTTTCACAAGGGGTAGTATCAGAACTCTGGTCAAAATCACAGCTATTAAGATCTGGGTGTCAGAAGCCAGCAGGGCTGAGAAGCACAAAGCCAATGCAGGTAATTATAGATGCGTCAATGACCCAGTCTCTTTTCAAACCCTTGCTATAGCTTACTCTGTCATAAGGAACTAGGGTTCTTCCTGAGAGAGCTCTGGGCTGTTCATGGATAACAGGGCATACATAAATAAATAAGACTCACCCTGACAAACTATTATAATCTATAACTGAGAACAGATTTTTCCTTCCCTGTTCAAAGGAGGAAGAAGAAAGGAGAAATCACTGATGAGGGAAGACCTAACTTTTCCTAGTTAAAAGACCACAATGTAATACACATGCCTATCTGCACAATGGGATGTAGGAAAAACAAGTACAATGAACTAGAAGTCAGGATTTAGTTCAGGTTTTTTACAATCTGTGAGACCATAGGCAAGTCACTTGTTCTTCTTGGACCTTAATGTCTCTAAAATAGAGGATTTCCCCTAGATCCAGGGGACCCAAGTTCAAATGCCTAAAAGGGGCAGGCAGACAATGTAAATCAGATCACATAAATGTGTCTTCTGTGAGAAAAGTAAGTCTGAGCAAGAGGGAGGACTACAGCAATTGATGCCCTGCATTAGACTCAGATGAACAATAGAGTGGTGGGAGGTGAGGTAAACTGGAGAGCTCTAGTTTCTTTTAAAGAGAACATGAAAACGAATATATGTATGTATATGCATGACATTACACGTACATGCATGGGACATTATGCTGTACACCAGAAACTGACACAGTGTAACTGACTATACTTCAATAAAAAAATTAATTAATTAAAATAAAAAAGAAAGAGAACAGCCACCACTGAGATCACTTCTCCAACAGACTGTTGCTTTGAGAGAACACAAGTCCCATTCTGCCAAACCTTCTGATTCTTCAAAAAAACTGGATTATCCAGATTTGTATGCAAACCCTCCCACTTTGTATTTAACGGTAGCAACTGATTTATAACACTGTGTAGGCCAGACAAAACATACCTTGAACTGGATCTGTCCTACAGACAGCCAGTTTGCAAACTTTGGCTGAGATAACCTGTAAAACGCTACTGTGACATTAAGATCCACTTAAGAGTTATTTTAAAATTCAAGCCTTGGTTTCTACCAATGCCATTTCTCCATCTAATCTCTGCTCCTTAGCTATACCCCAGCCTTTCCCACTCGCTGTTCTTCTGGTGATCACTGTCCTTAGTACCACCATAGTCTCTGCTTTTCCAGCCCGCCCTAATCCACTAACACTTGAAAAGACCCAACCCTGCCTTCCAGTCATGGCCCTCGCACTCCTGTAACATAACCATACTGCTCCATCAAACCCTACCCATTATGGCCAGGTTTTCAAAAACCTTGAATTAGTCAATTTGTGCCCTGACTATGTGACATATTCACCTATGTGAGTATGTGTGTGACCAGACCAGTGAAATTTCAATGGTAGTTATCTTAGTCAATTTAGGCTGCTATAATGAAAATGCCACAAACTGGGTGGCTTTATAAACAACAAAATTTTACTTTTCACAGTTGTAGAGTCTGGAAGTCCAAGATCAGGGTGCCAGCATCCTCTGGTGAGGGCCCTCTTCTGTATGCAGATTTCTCATTATATCCTCATTACAGTGAAAGGGGGAACCAGCTCTCAGGGGCCTGTTTTATAAGGGCATACATTGCATTCATAAGGGCTCTGCGCTGATGATCTAAGCATCACCAAAAGGCCCCATCTCCTAATAGCATCATATTGGGCATTAGCATTTCAACATATAAATTTTAGAGGGACACAAACACCCAGAACACAGCAGTAGGCTCACATCACCAGTATCTTCACATAACAGCTTTAATTTATGTTTCAGCTGAATATGTACTCTTCTAACGAATGAGTTAGCAAACAAACTTAATCTGGTTGCAGAAAGTGTTCTTCAGGGTTTTGCACGATACTAAAGCATAATTCTTTAGGGATAATTAACATTTTAAATGAGGTCTTGTCACATCTTCACTGACAGTTTCATAGAATTATAAATCTGCCAGGTCAGCATTTTGTTTGTTTTTTTCTTTCTTTTTTTTTTTTTTAGTTTTTAATTGAAGTTATATTAAGTGAAGTAAGTCAGGAAAAGAAAGATAAATACCATATGATATCACTTATACGTGGAATCTAAAGAAATGAAATGAATGAACTTATTTACAAAGTAGAAAGAGATTCACAGCATTCTCTTAATACACATTAGTTCAGTCATTGCTTCACCAATAAAATATTAACCACTGAAAGACTAAGACTACTCTTTTAAGTTCTATGAACTGAAAGAGCATTCTTATTTATTGTTACATAGAGGCCTAACTGGATTAAATTTGGCTTCGAAATTAAATTCCAATTCAGAGCAGACATTATTGCAGAGAGGTGGAAAAAACAACCTTGGTGCTAAACAAGAATTCCTTTTAACTTGGGCAAGTCATTTAATTTCTGAACCTTGGTTTCCTCTTCTGTAAGATGAGTGGGGTCGTTATAGTATCTGACATTGGACTGATTGAGGATCAAAGGTTGTCATATTTTTCACAGTGTTTTCATATAGGAAGCATTATAAAAAGGCCTTCATGTACAATCTGATATCAACCAGGCCTAACTGAAATAATAGACTATATTCAGAAAAATATAATCCTAATAGACTATATTGGGGGAAAATGTATATAGGGAGATGAGACTCATATATCATAGGGGAGAATAAGAAGCCAAAGACAAGATTCCAACTTCAGTGTTATTCAGGAGCCTCCTGTTCCTTAAAAGTAAAGCCTTCCAGGCTCACTAGCTTACTCTCTGTTCAGTGAAAGTTCTAAGCCCCTTCCCACCACAGGTCCTTTGCACCTGCTAATCCTGCCTGCAACACTCAGCCTTGACTCCATCCCCTAGCACCTTAGCCTGATTCCCTACTTTCCTTCACATCTCAGCTTACATGATCTTGTCCATGGGTATTTCCCCAGACCTCCCAGTCTTAGGCCCTTCTATTAAATTTTCTCAGAGCACCCTGCATTTTTGTCTTCACTGAATTTATCAAAGTATGTAACTATATATATATATTTTTTGAGGTTAAAAAGTGTCTGTCTCCCCCTTGAAACTGTAACCTCCATGATGCCAGGGACTGTGTCTCTATTCCAGCACCTAGCAGAGTGCCTGATATAATTATCTTATGCAATACTTACTGAATGTCAATGTAAGAACTAATTTTAAAATAGCCCTAGAAGAGGTAATCAACTTGATTTAAGTTCACACTAAGATCTAAATAACTGCAGTCTTTCTTTCCTGAAAGCACATTTGGATGGCTGGGGAGAGAGCAAAGGAAAGTGGGTGACCGAGTGGAGGAGGAGAAGGTAAAGACTGAACACAATGTAAGTTTGCTCTCTGTCCCAACAGGCTAGGGCCACCAGCCTGCCCTGATTGATTGAGCTGCTAAGAGGGGCCACCATTTCCAAGGTGTCATCCTTTCATTTGTAAATCTATTTCAGGTGAGCACACAAAGCTGCCACTAAAGCCTGAGAATTCAAGATTTGAAGATTTGTTTTCCTGAAACTGTCAGCTAAATGGCTCCACGTTTCTCTTCCAAAGCTTATAAACTGACAAGACTGACAAGCTTGCTGTCTTCCATCTTTGAAATGGACATATCTCACTGGGAAAAGTGTACTGAGTATGTTTACATGGGTGACATTTTCTTTTTTTAAAAACTGAAATAAGTAGACATCAACGAGTTCATATTGACAGATTCTCTCCCTAAACCTCAAGCACACAGTGGACCTTTCCGGCACAGTGATCACCCACTCAGTCACTGAAGGATAGGGTGTGGGGGTGAGGCGTGTAGCATCCTCTTCCATGATTCGTGCTGGCAAAAAGCTGATTGCTTTCTCACAGAGGGGTTGATGTTTTCAAAGTTTTTAAGTTTTAAAGAAACATACTTGTTATAGAACTGGACTATTATTAAAAAGTGAAACTGTCACATAGAAAACAAACTTATGGGTACCAGGGGGAAGGAGGTGGGAAGGGATAAACTAGGAGTTTGGGATTTGCTGATACTAACTACTATATATAAAACAGATCAACAACAAGGTCCTATTGTATAACACAAGGAACTATATCCAATATCTTGCAGTAACTTACAATGAAAAAAATATGAAAATGAATATATGTATATATATATATGCATGACTGAAACTTTATGCTGTACATCAGAAATTGGCACAACATTGTAAACTGACTATACTTCAATTAAAAAAATTTTAAAAAAGTAAAACTGTCAATTGCTGAGAGAGACTGGGAGGGAGGTGGGTGGTCTTTGGGTTTAGGGACTAACAAGTATTGAATGTTTACAATACTTCTGGCTCTTTATAGAGACCACCATCTCATTTAACTTCCAAAACTGCCCTAGACATAGATACCATTATTTCCATTTTGTAATTTGAAAATATACAGCTCACTGAGTTTGCCTACCTGATGTCACACAGTCAATTAAGTAGCAGAGACAGCATTCAAACCCAGGTGTGCTGGCTCTAAAACTCAGGTACTTTTCACCGTATCACACTACATCTTAGATGGATGTACAACGGAGCATTATACCCATAAAGACGGAGATAGTGTCAATCATGCCACCAGGCTAACTTTTTCTAAAACACTTCTGTTCTTCTCATTTCACAGCAATATTCAATTTGGAATTCTCCTACAATTTTCTTTTGATTTTAATCCCATGACAAATGTAGATGCAGAGGGAGCATCAAAGTATCAAGGAAAACAGAACTGAAAGACTGCTTGGGATGAGGACTATATGTTGTTCATCTTAGAGTTCCCAAAGCCATGCATAAGTCCTGACTCATTACAGAGGCTCAATAACATTTGAGTGAGGAAACAAAAGATCTGGCAGCTTATCAAGGACTTACCTTAGTGATGGAAACATCTGGATACTTTTTTGCTGAGAGAGATCTCATTGCACTGCTGGTTGTATAAACTCTACATCCACCCAGGAATGACTGGATCATGACTTACTCCCAACCCAAACAGATAATGATAATGAAATCAATGCTCGGGCCAGAAAACTTAGGGAATGGCAAGGGTATTATGTCTCTCATTCCTAACTTCTTAGGAAGGGTACATATCATTATTTGATCACCCAGATAGGCATTTAATAAGTACCTATAAGCACCAGGCACTATGCTAGTCACTGAAAATACAAAGATGAATGAACCTTGAATGCTACTTTCAGAGAGCTCACAACCTAGCTGGGAAGACAGACACATAAGTATTATGGTTTTACAAGAAATATCGCAAAGAGTAATGGTGGATGTAACTGGTTATTTTAGAAACTCAGAGGAAGGGCACCTGACCAACTGTAGTATAAAGGGAAACATCCTGGAGGGGCTGACACTAGAACTGAATTTAGATGGATGTCTAGCATTTAGCCACACAAGGCATAGATTTGGAAGTAATCACCATACAGGTGGGAATTTAAATGGTGAAAATAGATGAGAATGCCAATGTAAAACTTACAGAGTAAGAATAACTCTGGGGCTAAAACATAAGTCTAGACAATATCGACATTCAGGGGCTCAAAAAGAGAGATCAAAAGGAAACAGAGCAGAAGCAGTCAGAGGCAGGAGAACTAGTAAGAGGATATGGCCACTTGAATGTTCACAGTACCTTTACTTGTGATAGCCCAAAACTGGAAACAACTTGAATGCTCCACAGCTCCTGAATGGGTAAACAAACTAAGGTACATCCATACTATGGAATACTACACAGCTATAAAAAGGGATGAACTATTGATACACCAAACGACATCAAGGAATCTCAAAAACGTCATGCTAGGTGAAAGACACCACACATAAAAGAGTAAATACTCTACAATTTATTTTATATGAAATATTTTAAAGGAAAATCTGATCTATAGTGATCTATAAAAGCAGATCAGCAGCTGGCTGGGGAGGGAGAGAGGACTGACTGAAAAGGGGCAAGAGGGAACTTTGGGGAATGAAAGAAATATTCTATATCTTGATTATGGTGGTAATACAGGAGGGTGCATGTTTGTCATACTCAGAGAGTAGTACACTGTTCACAAATGAGGGCATTTTACTCTAAGACAACTATATCCCAATAAAGTTTATTTTTAAAACTCTGTACTGTCACAGAAACCAAGGAAGTATATCACAATAAAGGTGTTAAATGTGTAACTTCTCAGAAACCAAGAGTTTTGATATTTCAGGATGGGGAGCTTGATCGACAATATTAAATGCAGGATTGGTATCTAGTAAGACACAAACTAGGGGTGGGAGGCAGTACCCACTGGTATTTAGCAGATAACTGGTAATATGTATAAGAGCTATTTGATGGAACATGGAGATAAAAGCTAGATTGCTGTCAGTTACAGAGTGAATGTGAAGTCAGAAAACAGAGATACTGAATGTATATTACCCATCTGAAAAATTCAGATAGAAAACTGAATAGTAGCAACAGAGATCAAGAAAGGGTTGACTAATAGTTGTTTTGGAAGAAACTTTATTATGTTTATAGACTGAGAGGAAGATGTAAAGGGCAACACTGAAGGTCTGACTGGAGCTGAGTATTACACCAGCCATAATGATTATCACTTGTACTGCAACATGCACTCATAAAATGAGTTTTTGGTTTATTTCAGCAGTGCTCCATGCCCCCACATATAAGTATGGATGAGAAGTATTTTAAAATAAATTCATCATTGTCATTTTACTGAATAGGTCCTACAGAAGCATAAGAGAAAGAATTTGAGAGTGTTGTTAAAAGGATAATTTCAGCACTTGGTCCAGGTTGAATATAGAAGAAAAAACCAAAGGAAATTGATAAACTAAGACAAAGTGGGAAAGTCAAAGGAGCCAGAAGGCCTAATTAGGTTATAAAAAGGAAGGGCAGTCTTGGTAGGTAATTTTCAAGAGAATTGGAAGTTACAGAAAATTGTGGTTAGAGAAAAGAACATTGAAATTTAAAGATTTCACAGGTAGTGAAGATCTGATTGATGGTGAGTAGCTGAAGTAGAATAGAGGTGAAGGTCATTGAATTTGAGGAAGCAAAAATCTTAGAGGGAAAATGTTCCTCATATATAACACATGCTCAATAAATGATTGTCAAATACATGAATGGAGGGATGGTATAATGACGGATTCTGCACGAGAATGATGGGTATTCACTGGGGAAAGATTCCTGGAAGAGGCAGACCCTGAAATAAGAATTAAGAAAGTGGAGTTATTATGACTAAAATAATATGATTAGCTGGTTTTGTCATTCACAAGATATTGATGGTGGTGAGTCATGTGCCATAGCCTTCCTGTTTTCAGTTAAAGTTCCCAGAAAAGCATGTGATTGAGAAAGGTAAAAAAAGGCAGTAGGGAAAATTTGGAGTGAGAACAAAGAGAAGCAATTTTAGTGGCATTACTCAGGCACACCCAATTTAAAGAGTTACACTAATTATAAATATATGTGCATATTATATATTGAGAGATTTTATGTATCTGATTCATTTAATCTTTACAACCTTGTAAGATGGGCACTATTATTATTTCCATCTTACAGACAAAGAAAAAAGCTTAGAGATATTAACTACCCCACTATTGCATAGTTTATAAGTGGCAGAATTGGGATTGCAAACTAGGATGGTTCAAATTCTTTAGTGCTTCTCATGTGAACATTTCCCTGTCTCTCCTGGGTTTTGTGAGCAATATACCCTTGCTGCTTCCCATATCCAATGGAGTATAGTTATTTACTTGAAATTCAGTTGAAGCAAAAGGTTTAGCTTTGTTCTGTAGTCCAACAGCTGGATTATCTTAACTGTACCAAGTCCATAACTAAAAACTCAGAGCTAGCAAGTGAGGAGCTGCATGGTTCTGTTAAATACTGACATTATGATTCTTAACTCACCAAAATCACATCTGTGAATATTATATGAGAAAATACAAATACAAATATATATATTTCTCAATAAAATTTTATAATTGAAAAACAAAAGAATTAATAAATGAATAACTAAATTGGAAGGACCAATTCTTTGAAAACCACAAACTACCAAAAGTCAACTAAGGTAAAATAGACTACCTGAATGTCCTATAACCACTAAAAAAATTGAACTTGGAATTTAGAAGCTCCCAAAATAGGAAATCTCCAGGCCCAAATAGTTTCACAGGAGAATTCCAACAAATATTTAAAGAAACACTGACACCACTGTACACAATCTCTTCAAGAAAACAGATGAGGCAGGAACACTTCCCAACGCATCCTTTAAGACCAAAGCCAGACAAAATGGTACAAGAAAACTATAGACTGATATTTCTCGTTTAGATGCAAGAATCCTCAACAAATACTAGCACACTGAATCCTGCACCATATGAAAAGGATTATACACCGTGACCAAGTGGGATTCATCCCAGGTTTGCAAGAATGGTTCAACAAAAGAAAGTCTATTAATGTAATATACCATATCAAAAGAATATATGAAATAAATCATTTCTTTCCATTACTGCCCCGACCCCCTGCTGTAACATTTAGAAATTGGTTTTGGGAACCAGATTTTGGAAAACCAAATTCATAGTTGTGAAAATGAAAACGTCCATATTCTGTATTTGAAAAGATGCGGCCATTATTACATTCATCTTATTATAGTGCATTGTCTCATCCAATCACAGTGGGGCTGCGTTTCTTCAGGCGGCGCGGAGGGCAGCCTGACCCGGGGTCCTTGGAGCGGGCGCCGTGGCCACGCCCCCTTCCTGGGGGCGGGCCCTGCCTTGTTCCAGTGGCTTCCAGAGAGGACCTACGCCGATGAGGAGCGGAGCAGTGAGCGCTGTGTGTCCTCCAGGCCTCTCCGTGAACGTGGAGTGGCTCCTGGGGCCCCATGGACGCGGAGTCAAGAGAAAAGGGGTGTTGGAGCCATGGAGGGCATGGGTACTCTTCAAAAAGGTAGGCCCCGCGAACGGCTCCACGAAGCGGCGGCGGCGGCGGGAGGCGGGCGGGAGGCGGCGGGCGGCAGCAGGAGGCGGCGGGCGGCGGTGGCGGCGGGCGGCGGCGGGAGGCGGCGGGCGGCGGCGGGCGGCGGCGGGCGGCGGGCGGCGGCGGGAGGCGGGCGGGAGGCGGCGGGAGGCGGGCGGGAGGCGGCGGGCGGCGGCGGGCGGCGGGCGGCGGTGGCGGCGGGCGGCGGCGGGAGGCGGGCGGGAGGCGGCGGGCGGCGGCGGCGGCGGGCGGTGGCGGCGGCGGGCGGCGGCGGCGGCACCCAGCGCGCTGCTGGCATCGCTGTGTACGAACAAGGACCCGGTTCCCGCCGCCGGAGCGGGAGCGCGGCGGGCTGCGGGCGGCGGCAGGCGGCGGCGGGAGGCGGGCGGTGGCGGGAGGCGGGCGGTGGCGGGAGGCAGCGGCGGCGGCGGCGGCACCCAGCACGCTGCTGGCATCGCTGTGAACGAACAAGGGCCCGGTTCCCGCCGTGCGGAGCGGGAGCGCGGCGGGCTGCGGGCGGCGGCAGGCGGCGGGAGGCGGCGGCGGGCGGCGGCGGCGGCGGCGGCACCCAGCACGCTGCTGGCATCGCTGTGAACGAACAAGGACCCGGTTCCCGCCGTGCGGAGCGGGAGCGCGGCGGGCTGCGGGCGGCGGCAGGCGGCGGGAGGCGGCGGCGGGCGGCGGCGGCGGCGGCGGCGGCGGCACCCAGCACGCTGCTGGCATCGCTGTGAACGAACAAGGGCCCGGTTCCCGCCGTGCGGAGCGGGAGCGCGGCGTGCTGCGGGCGGCGGCAGGCGGCGGCGGGAGACGGCGGCGGGCGGCGGCGGCGGCGGCACCCAGCACGCTGCTGGCATCGCTGTGTACGAACAAGGACCCGGTTCCCGCCGCGCGGAGCGGGAGCGCGGCGGGCTGCGGGCGGCGGCAGGCGGCGGCGGGAGGTGGGAGACGGCGGCGGAAAGCGGGCGGTGGCGGCGGCACCCAGCGCGCTGCTGGCATCGCTGTGAACGAACAAGGGCCCGGTTCCCGCCGCCGGAGCGGGAGCACTTCCTGACACGTGTCGGGGAAGTGGTCTGAGAAAGAGGGAAAGCAGAGAGGGCTCCGGTGATGCGCCAGCCTGCTGCGGCCAGAGGCGGGCGGCGTGAGAGCCGAGGGGAAGGAGCCAGCCCCGTGGAAACCCACTCCTGTGAATTCATGGCCCGATAGGTGTAAAGAAAGAAAAGACTTGCGAGGGGCGGCCGAAGTGCCCTGTTTCCGGAGGTGCCGTTCCCGAGGAAGCCTGAGTCAGCGGTCGTCGCCAGGAGCTGACCTTCCCGGACGGACGAGGGGACAGAGCACCGTGAGAACCAGGGACCGGTAAGTTTCCGTCCCCGGGGGGCTCAGAGCCGGGAGAGCGGGGCGGAGGGTGCTGAGGAGCAGGCGGGGCAGGATCATGAAAGATCTGCTGTATACTTGGCTGCTTTGCTCTTTGCCAAAGTTATAAGGGGTGACAAACTTTCTGAAAAGGGCCAGATATTAAATATTTCAGACCTGGCAGGGAACATACATCTCTGTCAAATATTCCTTTTTTATTTTTATTTTTTTATGGTTCTTTCTTTAATTGAAGTAGAGTTGATTTACAGTGTTTGGTTAATTTCTAATTTGCAATTTTAAGCCAATGACATAACTGTTGATCCATAAATGAAAGAAATGGATAGTCAATAATATTCCTGGTAATTCTTATAAACATTTCTGTTTTGTTCTCACTCACGTTCAGTCAAATTCTTATCTTGTCCTGGTTATTTGTTCCAGCTCAGTCTCTTTAGTACTTACTCGACATTTGAAATTGGTCTCACACTTTACCTCCTTCACATATTAGATTCTAGTTTTGTCTACTTTCCTCATTTTCTAGTGGGAAAACCTGAGTATCAATTGGGGTATGTCTGACTGTAATAAACATAATAATATACTCAATGGTGACAGCAATAAACACATCTATTTTTAAAACATGAGAATTATTCCATAAGCAATATGTCAGAAGATAGTTTCAAGAGATTGGTTAAACATCTCAACAATGACAGGAGACTGTATGTGATTCCCTTGTTTCCCTCACGATAACTAAATGAATGTGTCAATCCAAACATCATTAATGTGACCTATTCCAAATATTAAGAAATAAAAAGGATGGAAAATGGGGCTTGCTCATGTACTTCTGTCAAGTCCTTTCATTCTATCATAGAGAAAATAAATTCTAGGAGCAAACTTCCTCTTATGTCACCTTAGTCAGAACTGAGTTATATAATACCCCCTGGCTCAAGGAAAGCAGGAAAATAAGTGACTGTGTTGTTGTTGTTTTTGTCTTCACCTTATCTTTTATAATGGAAGACACTTACGGTGAAAGGGGTTTAAATGGTGTTTGTATCCTGCCTTAGTTATGCCTTCTCCAGACAGCTTGTGCAAACCTTCAACAGGAGTTGGGGGGAGAATGATATCTCGGTGGAAATAAAGAAGGAAAGAGTTACAAAACAAAAATACATGACAATCAGACATTTAAAAATTGATCAAGACTAAGGAAAGCCTGAAACTGCACTTTTAGTTTTAAAACTGCAGTGGGTATTTTCAATAAATTAGTTTCAGGTGTACAGCAAATTGATGATTCAGTTATATACATACATACATACATACATACATACATACAGTATATATACATATATATTACTTTTTTAGATTTTTTTATTATAGGTTATAAGATACTGAATATAGCTCTCTGTGCTCTTTAGCAGGGTAGCTGTTTATCTATTTTACATATACTAGTGTGTATATGTTAGTCTCAGGCTCTTAAATTATCCCTCATCCTCTTTCCCATTGGTAATGATAGTTTTTGTTTTTTAATGTCTGTGTCTGTCTCTACTTTGTAAATAAGTTCATTTGTACTTTTTTTTAGATTACACATATAACTGATATCATATGATATTTATCTTTCTCTGACTTACTTCACTTAGTATGATAATCTCTAGGCCCATCCATGTTGGTACGAATGGCATTATTGTATTCTTTATTATGGTTCAGTCATATTCTATTGCATATGTGTGTGTATATATATACCAAATCTTGAACCATTCATCTATGGACACTGGACACTTAGGTTGCCTCCTTATCTTGACTATTGTAAATAGTGCTGTTATGAACATGGGGGTGAATGTATATTTTTGAATTAGCATTTTCTCCAGGTATATGCCCAGGAGTGTGATTTTGGGGTCACATAGTAACTCTAGTTTTAGTTTTTTTAAGAAAATTCCATACTGCTCCAAAGTGGCTGCACCAATTTACATTCACACCAACAGTGTAAGAGGGTTCCTTTTTTTCCCACATCCCCTCCAACATTTATTATTTGTAGACTTTTTGATGATAGTCAATCTGACATGTGTGAGGTGATACCTCATTGTGGTTTTCATTTGCATTTTTCTAATAATTAGCATTGTTGAGCATTTTTATCATGTGCCTGTGGGCTACCTGTATGTCTTCTTTGGAGAAATGTCTATTTAGGTCTTCTGCTCATTTTCAGATTGGGCTTTTTTTTTTTTGATATCGAGCTGTATAAGCTGTTTATATATTTTGGAAATTAATTCCTTGTTTGTAGTATCTTTGCAAATATTTTCTTTCATTCCATAAGTTGTCTTTTCATTTTGTTTATGGTTTCCTTTGTTGTGTGAAAGTTTTTGAGTTTATTAACATCCCATTTTGTTTTGAAATTTTTGCTTTTATTTCCATTATTCTAAGAGACAGATCCAAAAAATATTGCTGTGATTTACATCAAAGATTGTTTTGCCTATGCTTTCATCTAGGAGTTTTATAGTATCCAGTCTCACATTTAGGTTTTTAATCTATTTTTAGTTTATTTTTGTATTTGGTGTTACAGAACATTCTAATATCATTATTTTACATGAAGCTGTCCAGTTTTCCCAGCACGACTTATTGAAGAGACTCTTTTCTCTATTGTATATTCTTGCCTTCTTTGTCAAAGATTAATTGCCATTGGGTATGTGGGTTTATTTCTGAGATCTCTATTATGTTCCATTGATCGATACATCTTTTCTGTGCCAATACCATACTGTTTTGATTACTGTAGATTTGAAGTATTGTTTGAAATCTGTGATAGTTATGCCTCCAGTTCTGTTCTTTTCCCTCATGATTACTTTAGCAATTCTATTTGTGTGTGTGTGTGTGTGTGTGTGTTTGTGTGTGTACGTGTATGGTTTCATATGAATTGTAGTGTTATTTGTTCTAGTTATGTGAAAAATGTCCTGGGTAATTTGATAGGGATTGCAAGAAATTTGTAGATTGCTTTGGGTAGTATGATTATTTACAAATATTAATTATTCCAATCCATTTCACTGAATCATCTTCACTTTCCTTTATCAATGTTTTATAGTTCTAAGTATATGTTACCTCCTTGAACAGGTGTATTTGTGGTAAGTTTTTTTTTTTTCTGATGCAATTTTAAGAGATTTTTTAACTTTTTCTTTGTGATATGTTTATTGTTAATGTAAGGGAATGCAACAGCACTCTGTATGATAATCTTGTATTCTGATAGCTTGCTGAATTTATCAGTTCTCATAGTCTTTATGTGGAATCTTTAGGGTTTTCTATATATAGTATCTTATCTTCTGCCTATAATGACAATTTAACCTCTTCCTTTCCAGTTGAATAAATTTTATTTATTTTTCTTGTCTGATTGCTGTTCCTAGGACTTCTATTTCTATGTTGAATAGAAGTAGTGGGAGTGGGCATTCTCCAAATTTTAGGGGGACTATTTCAGCTTTTCACTGTTAGGTATTATGTTGGCTGTCAATTTTTCATAAGTAGCTTTTATTATGTTAAGATGTGTTTCCTTTCTTCCCATTTTTGTAGCAGTTTTTATCATGAATGGATACCAAATGGCTTTTCTGCATCTATTGTTATGATCATGTGATTTCTTTCCCTTTCTTTTGTTGATGTAGTGTATCACATTGACTGATTTCATATGATAAACTATCCTGTGTCCCTGTGAGGAATCCAACTTTATCATGTTGTATAATTTTTTTATGATGTTGGATTATGTCTGCTTATATTTTGTTGAGAATATTTGCATCTACATTAATTAAAGATATTGGCCTGTAGTTCTCTTTTTTGGTAATGTCTTTGTCAAGTTTTGGCATCAGGATGATATCTAGAATGAGTTTGGGAGTGTTCTCTCTTCTTCAGTTTTTTGGAACAGTTTGAGAAGTATTTGTATAAGTTCTTCTTTCCATGTTTGGTAGAATTCCCCAGTGAAGCCATCTAGTCCTGGACTTTTGTTTGCAGGAATGTTATTACTGATTCTATTCTATTTCTAGTGATCAGTCTGTTCAAATTATCTATTTATCCTTGATTGAGTTTTGGTGAATTGTATGTTCCTAGAAACTTGTCCATTTTTTCCGAGGTTGTCCAATCTGTTGTTGCAGAATTGTTCATAGTATTTGGTTATTTTTTTTTAATTTTTGTGGTGTTGGTTGTAATTTACCTCTTTCATATCTTATTTTGTTTATTTGTGCCCTCTGTCTTTTCTTCTTGGTGAGCTGGGCCAGAGGTTTGTCATAGTGTTTACTCTATCAAAAAAACAGTTCTTGGTTTTATTGATTTTTTCCTATTGTTTTTAAATCTCTATTTTATTTGTTTCCTCCCTGATCTTAATTATTGCTTTCCTTCTGCTAAATTTAGGTCTTGCTTGTTCTTCTTTTTCTAATCGTTTTTGGTGCTAGGTTAGGTTGTTTATTTGAGATTGTTCTTATTTTTTGAGGAAGGCCTGTATTGCTATGAACATCCCTCTTTAGACTGTTTTTGCTGCATCCCATAGATTCTGTGTGGTTGTAATTTCATTATCATTTTTCTCAAGATATTTTTGAATTTCCTCTTTGAATTTATCATTGATCTATCTTTTTGTTTTGTTGTCGTTGTTGTTGTTGTTGTTTTATAGTAGCATGTTGTTTAGTCTCCATGCAGTCTTTTTTATTTATTTTTTCTTATTTCTCTTTCTGTGGTTGATTTCTAGTTGCATGCCATTGTGGTCAGAAAAGATACTTGAAATAATTTCTATCCTTTTAAATTTGTTGAGGCTTATTTTATGTCCAAGTATGTGCCACATATGTGATCTATCCTAAAGAATGTTCCATCTGCACTTGAAAAAAATATATATAAATTTTTGACATAATGTCCTGAAATATAAATTATGTCTAACTGTTCTATTGTGTCATTTAGTATCTCTGTTAATTTATTTTCTTTCTGGATGCCTTTCCAATAAAATTAGTATTCCTACTAGTATTTTATTACCATTAACTTATCTTTTTATATTTGTTGGTATGATTTTATATATTTAATGCCTCTGTACTAGGTATATTTTTTTCTTTTATTGCTCATTTTATCATTATATAGTGTCTTTCTTCATGATCTTTGTTTTAAAGTCTATTTTGTCTGATATGAGTATTGCTACCCCTGCTTTCTTGTCATTTTTATTTGCATGAAATATCTTTTTCCATCTTCTCACTTGCAGTCTATGTGTGTCACTCACCATAATGTTGGTCTTCTTTTTTTTTGTAATTTTCCAATCTGTCTCTCTATGTCTTTTGATTGGAGAATTGAGTTCATTGGCATTTATAGTAATTATTGATAAATGTGTGTTTATTGCCATTTTAATCCTTGTTTTTCAGTTTATTTTGTATTTCTGCACAGACTCTCTGTGCTAGTCTCTTTCCATTGTATCTGCTGCAAAATGGATCCTGTGCTCTTCTCTGAGCCTCTGAATAGCCTCTTTTATCCCACTGAACCTCCCTGCTGTAGAGGAGGCTTCCCAAGGTGAGGACAATTTCCTCTTTGCCACTACCTCTCTGAAGGGCAGTTCCCATCCTGATTTCTTTTTTTTTTTTTCTCCTACCTGGTTTAGTGATGATTTTCTTCACTTGTATGACATCTTCTTCCAGAGTTCAGTAGATATTCTCTGAGAATTTTCCACATGTAGATATATTTTGGATGTATTTGTGGGAGATTGTAAGCTCTGTATTCTTCCATTCTGCCATCATGAAACTCCCTGATTTGGTGATTTCTATCATTTAATCTTCCAATCAGTTACTTATTCTCCAGCATTATTTAGTTTGATATTTATTGCATTTAGCTTGATTTTCATCTTTGCAATTGAGTTTTCTGGTTTTGATTGGTTCCTCTTCATATTTTCTAGTTTCTTTTTACATGATCTCTATTTCTATCAACAGCCTTTATTAATTCTGTCACTATTTTATTATCTCATCTTTGAACTGGAGAGGTATCTTACAATTTTTGTTCTTTCAGAGGAATTCTCTTGTTTTTTTAATTGAAAATGGTTCTTCAGTTTCTTTATTTTACTTATATTTCTCTGAATTTATGAATTTAAGAGAGACAATTATTTATTCTGGTATTAAAGGGCTATTTTTATGTGAGAGACTCCCTGTGTAGCCTGCATGAGTCTAAAACTTTGGTGTGAGGGCTGTTTTTCTTGGTATGGATGCCTGCAAAATCTTTTCTCATGGTGTACTGGCCTTTATCCCCTTGATAGGAGGTATGATTGTTGTTGTGGTAACTAGAGCCTGTACTGGGTGTTGAGCAGGGCCTCCTTTTTGCTCTGTGGTTGTCACAGGGCAAGGTTTGCTCTTCAGTTATTGGAATTGAAGCCCCTAGATCTAATTCTAAGTTGTGGTGTGAGGCAGATTGTACTGAAATGTCCCTTCTGAGAAAGAAGCTACAGAGTTTCCTCCAAAGGAGCTATCCACTAAGAAATTTGCTCTGTGATGTCACCTGTCACCCAATGTGCATGCTAACTATGTACACTGTTATTGGCATTGACCTAATCTTTGCCTCAGCCATGGGAATGTGGGCAATCAGCCCAGGTATCCTTCAGGCTCTGTGGTCACAAAGATGCTCGCATAAATCCCCTGGCACCCTCTGTAGTCCTGCACCCAGACCCTCTGTGGGATCACTGGAAATTAGCATAGACCCCAACCCTGCCTTCATGTGGATGCACCCATGAAGCCCACTGCTGCTGATGTTGGATCGGGCAGAGCCATAGAGCTCCAGTAATCTGCTCAGATATCCTGTAGGGGGCTACACTCACAAAATTGTTGGTGGCATAAATCCACAGGAAATAACAGCCATTGGGAGTTGGCTCAGGTTTCAGCCCCACCTCCCTGTGTGGGCAACCCACTGGTGCTTCTGGCAGTACAGTTACTTCTGCTGTGAGCACTCTGTGAGAATGAGGCTGTTATGACAGGATCACATCACCTCAGATCCACTTTTTGGTTTATCTGGAGGCTGCCTGGACTAAAATAAATTAAGAATAACATATAAGTATCCCTGGGAGGGCTCCTCGTTGGCGGTTCTCATGGAATCTGAGTTAGACGATACTCCTCGCATGACAGACAAGGAAAGGTTTTAAATCTGCCCTGGAACCTCACACAACAGCCTAGGGGTAGCTGGTCCTGCAAACGAAGAAGAAATAAATGAACAGAGGGATGGAGAAATAGATCATGAAGAATGAACCAGTGACACAGAGGCAGGACTAGATCGCAGACAGGGGTCCCCGTTGGGGGCTATTTTCTTTATAGCTGCTTTTATGACTCGTGCCCCACCTCCTCCTTTACAATTTCTCTTCCTCTGCCCTCCGCCACTTGTCATTTCACGCTCCAACTCTACCCGTTCCAGAAGCGCGCCGCCCTCCCGGCTCCTCCGCCCCTCCCTGGCGCCCCGCCCCTCCGCTGCGAGGCCGCGCCCGGAGGCGGGAGGCGGGAGGCGGGAGGCGCCCGGGCCGTTGAAGCGGCCTCCCTCCCGCCCCCAGCTGCCCGGTTTGGCTTCGGCCCTGTCCCGACCCCCAGCCTAACCCATTCCATCCCTGCCCCGCCGAGCGGTCCGCCGGGCACGCGGCGGCCTCCGGAGCAGCCCAAGCTCATGAGGGCCGCCCGCCCGGCCGCCGGCGCAGACGAGACGGAGCTCCCGGCCCCCGAGGACGAGCAGAGGATCAATGCGGTTCCAGAATCGATTCCAGCGGTGAGAAGCGTGGCGCCCCCGCCCCTTTTCTCGTGCCGGAAAGGTCCTGGATCCCGCCTCCTCCCGTGTGGGTCCCGGCTCCTCACCTGGGTCCATCCCTGGTGGATCTGGCGCTTTGGCCGGGGACTGACATGGGAGATTCCGCGCCCGGCTGTCCCTGGGCAGTCCTTTTCCTCCTAGTACCAGGATCTCATGTCTGACCTGGGTACCCCCTCGCGATCTGCGGACCGGACCTCGGATTCCCAGACCTCAGACCCCGAGCCTGCCCTCCTCCCAGGGGATCCCATTGCTCACCCGGCTTAACCCTCTGCCATCCAGGCAGGGCTCTTGCTTGCTCGGAGGACCCGACCCCCAGCCGCAGGCGCCACCCTTGGGTCTTCCAACCCTGGCATTGTCCTCCGTCACCCCTTGCCCCAGCGTGGGGGGTCTCTTGGGAGGCGCAGACCCGGGGCCGGTTGGCCGCTGCGCCCTGCAGCGAGATTTGTGGTAAGCTGGGGGTGCTGGGCGTGTTAGGTGCTTTGTCTTTGAACGGCCTAGCAGCAGGGAAACTGAGGCACGCTCTGCCGGTTTAGCCTTGCCTGGCCAAGTGCGGGCCTTGTGGGTTCTCAGGCTTGGAGTCCCAAGGCGTGCTATTTTGGGCGCTGAGGAGGGGCAAGTTAGCATTCGGGTGATGAGACCTGCTGTTGAGTCGCCTGTGTTAGGAAAGGAGGAGGAGGAACCGAGGAGGCACCACCGGAAGGCTGGCCGGCCGCTCTGTCGCTTGAGAGCTGGTGGGAACGCCAGCCTGGGAAGGTCCCGTGGCCTTAATCCCAACTCCGGGTCTCTACCATCTAGCAATGGATGAAGGCTGGGCTTAGTTCCCAGAGGAAGCGCTCGGCCGTTTTTTTTTTCCCCCCCTTAATTCTTCGTTTAAGTGGGTGAAAGTTCACGTCTCCTGTGTTTGTGTTAACTCCATCCCTTTGTCTGAAACAGGCAGCCATCCCCACTCCCAGAACTTCACCCTGAGCAGGCTAGCTTAGTGTGCAGTGACAGAGGGGATTTGAAAAAAGAAAAAGAATGCATGAAATCTTTCAAGGAGGTTATTGTTGCCTTTTAGGCACTGCCTTTTATTTCAAGATTTGAAGGTGCACTTTTTTTTCTTTCCAACTGCCTAATCCCTCGATGCCCTCTCACCCCTTAAGCAGATCTCATTCCTCCTGTCCCTAAGGGTGAAGGAGTGAAATGAAATATACACAGGGAGAGTTGTGGTGGACTGTGCCACCAGAAGGGTTTGAAGACTTGGGTCAACTTCTGAATATTGCTTATCACTCAGGGTGTTGAGTGCCTGGCAGTATTCCCCTAGTAGGAACATCCTATCAGTATTCTAAAGCAACCATGATGTTCTGGCTTTAGAACATAAAGTCAGCAGTGAAGACAGGAGGGGCTTTAAGGGAGGCTGTGACATCGGTTCAGTCGTGTTGGGAAAACCCTATGCATGTGGTTTGTTTGATTTGGTTTTGCTTCTCTGCACATCTGTGCTCTTCCTGTTTTCAGAGAACAGTGGCAATATTCTGTGAAATTACCGGGTTTTATTTGATTAAGGGTTTGTATTGCTTTCCCATCCTTTGAATTCTTCTCTAGAAAGAAAAAAAAAGAATCTGTTTTATTATTTGTTGCACAAACATTTAAAATGTTAGGAGAAAGGAAAAACAAACAAACCAACCTTCGTAGAGAATCGCATCATCTCAGCTTATGAACTATCTTCTTTTTGCTGGATACTAGTCTATCCAGTCCTTATTATCACAGTTGTAATGTGACTTTGTATTCTACTTCATTCATTTAAAAATGAAAATTACAGGCGTTTTCTTTTGGTGCAGCATAGACGTCGTGATTTTCTCAGTGGCTGCACAATATCAATGGATATTTAACAGTTATTTTCTTGATGACATCTAGACCTACCTTGATTTTCTATGATGACTGAATGGTCCTATAATTTCTTATTTTTCTGTTATAGGCTATCTTGGAAAGATAGTTTTAAGGATCAGTTTGAACTTAGAAATAAAACCTGCAAATATAAAGTAATGTAACAGTAAAATTCTGTTTTTTGTGGTCCATGCATTAAAATGTTGAGACTACTGTTCCGCACCTCTTAAAGCTGTTTATTATACATCTTTTGAGCATTCAGGATAGTTACAGGTAGGTAAATGGCAGAGGAAGTGGAGGGAGGGACACTTCTTTGAACACATGTGCTCCTCCTGATAGATGTATCAGGACTCCACTGAAGAGCACTTGGCTGCAGTAAAAACATTTCATTAGGCCATAGTTTGTGGCTATGTCTAAATGGTAAGAAAATCTGAACACCTCGCTGGTTTTGGTTTGTTCATAATGGAATCTTGGTGGTCACTGTGGCTTTGGACCAGCTTCCAGAGCTCTGCTGTACCTGTGGAGGGGGCCGTATGGACACTTAGCCCGCTGTCCTAAGTGGAGGGCTTTATGCAGGCGTGGCTTCTCAGAGGGCTTAGGGTGTGAAGAATGCCACCGGGACTCCTTTTATCTTTCTTGCTTTATCCCATCCACCCTTGATTCCTTCCCTCAACTGCCCCACCCCGGGGAGGGGGTCATTCTCTCGCTTTCACAGCATCTCGGATGAATTAGAATACCTGCTAACATTTATCTAGTGCCTACCTGTGCCAGGCAGTGGCAGGCTATCTGTAGATTACTCATCTCACCCTCAGCTGTAACCCTGGGAGGCAAATTGTATACTCATTTAGTAGAAGAGCAAATAGGGTCAGAGAGTAAAAGAGAACTTGCCATCATCACACAACTAGGAAGGGGCAGCCTAAAGGGTTCAATTTCACATCCCTCTCTACCGCCTATGCAGCCATTTACCTGTCTCCCCGCCCACCACATCTGACAGCGAAGGGGCCTCGGACGCACAGCGCTTCTAATGTATCTTGTGGGTACATATGCATTTCTTCACCCTGGCAACCAGAAATCCAAGGAAACGGATGTTTCTTCAGCCCCATCCTTGTGACCACTGGTTAGCTTTAAATTGAATATGCTGTAAAGCATCTTATTCAAAAGCATTAGGAAGTCTTCCAAGACTGCCTGTTGTGTTTTTGTTTTTGTTTTTGTTTTTTGCGTGTTCTCAGAGCACTGAATCATAGACATGAGGTAGTCTCCTTATATATGCCATCTCCCGTGTTTAATAATTAAGTTAAACATCCCTTACCACTATCTCCACCTCTGGCAACAGACACTTTTCCTAAACATCGTGCTTATCCATGTAGGGGAGATAATAGGTGCTGTGCGCAGGGATCAGCTTCTGTTGCTCCATCAAGTGATGTCCAAGACCTTGGAATGTCCATGGTCTTAATTAGCCTTTAAGAATTTCATCTTCACGAGATTCAGAATTCTCTTGGCTCTAAGACTGCCTGTTTTCCTTTGTTCCCAGATAGAATCCCCAGTGAAACCAATTGACAATGGGCTTTCTTGGTCAGGATAAAATGGTTCAGCCGCAGGCAGAATATATGTCCATTCATTCAGCATTTATTTATTAAACTTCAGCTATAAGCTGGGCCTTGTGCTTGGGACTGGAAAGGACCTGGTGGACAAGACAGCCTTCATGAAATTCCCATTACAGAGGGGAAACGTGAAATAAGAAACAAGTTAAAAAAGTCAAATTCTGGGGGACAGATATAGCTCAGTGGTAGAATGCATACTTACCTTGCATGAGGTCTTAGGTTCAATGCCCAGTGCCTCCTTGAATAAACCTAATTACCGCCCCCCACCATTCTTAGTAAGTAAGTACCGCCCCCCACGGATTCTTAGTAAGTGTGATAAGGGCTCTGGTGGAGTGGGGAGGGCTGAGGTGATACTTTGGGAAGGAAGGTGAGGAAAACCTCTCTGAGGAGGTGACATTTGAGCTGAGCTTGGCAGTGAGAAGAGGGCTAAGGATTCTGGAGAAGAATGTTCCAGGCAGAAATAAGCAGTAAATGCAGGTGCCTGGAGGCAGGCCACACCTTGGTGGTTTAAGGAGCGGGAGGGATGTGGTGTGGAGGGGAGAGTGACAGGAAGGTAGCTTCAGGCTAGAGAAGTAGTGAGGCGTTGTGGCCCACAGAGGAGCACACTGTTATCTGAAGCACCTTGGGAAGCCAGACGGGTTTTAACCTGGGCTGGGGTGTGCGGTGGGGATCCGAGTTGATAGACTGTTGCTACTGCTGGATAAAGAAGAGAGTCCGTCTGTGGACAGGCAGGGAGACCATTGACAACACTTGCATTTGGAGTATGAGAAACACAGAGGAATCAAGGATAAATTCTGAGATTTGATCTTAGGCCTCTGAGATCTGTTGGTAGGTTGCAGGTTTACTTTGGAAGGCACGCTGCTTTGGGCTACATTTAAAGTGTGCTAAGTTGTGTCCCTGGGTCCCCATCTGTTCCCTCCCTGCCCAGTTTTGAAATGCTGTCATGGGGAGAGTGTAAGGACACCAGGCCAGGGGGAAGCAGGAGAGAGTGTTTAAAGAGAAAGTGAGAGGATAAATAAACCCTCCTTCACTAATAGCTTTGTTAAGTGTGGTTCCCACACCCAGGACTGACTCACCTTCCCCCAGACCCTCTAAAGCAGGCTGGAATCTCTCTTGCAGCACTGGCACTGGGTGACCATCAGGGAGGCTCTGCTTTAAGCAGAGGCGTCTTCCATAACCACTTGTGGATATACCTGTTTTCCATGACTCTTGAGAATCCTCCTCATCTTTTTGTGGTGAAGAGAATAGACTCATTGTGGGGGAGCATATTGCATTTTACATCTGCTTTTCCATTTAGATCTTGGGTGACTAATTTCGTAGTGATTTCTGCAAGAGCCTGTATTATATACCCTGGGCGATCAGAGAGAAATGGGAAAGCTGCATTGTAAATTTCGCAGCAAAACCACATGCTGTCGGTCCCACGGGGTCCCAGACAGTGATCTGTGCCTAACATGCCTGCTCTTCCCCTTCCTTATTGCCCGATGGGAGACTACCTTTAAGATACATGGGTGGGATGTTTTCCTTTGCAACTTCTGAGTTTATTTTTAACCTGAGTGATTCCAGGTGGGCAGGGGCTAAGCTGTCACAAGCATGACCACCCAGCTTCTTTGCTTTTAGGAGAAAATGTGGAAGTCTATCCCTGTTGCTGTGTAACGGCTTATTTTTAGATTGGGCGGCCAGAGATATAAATTGCTATTTTAGTCTGCAGCCTGCTGGTGGGTAGACAAATCCTACTTACTGTGCCCTACACAAAGCACTTGCAACTGCATCTACGCTCAACTATCCTGGAGCCCGGCTCCTCACTCTTTGCAATTCCTAATAGGGTATGCTACTTACAGCCCTGTCGTTTTGTCTCAGGGTAATGACGTGGGAGGTCCTTGAATGCTTGGGACGCTTTTACAGCATTCTTCCCCAGAGGGTAATTATTTTCCTTTTTGCAAATAATTGCCGTATAGCAACACTCTCCTCCCTTAGGAAATTAGTCAAATTATTTAAAGGATTATCAGGGGAGAAAAGATTCATTTATCTATATGTGAGAATAGCTTGGAATAATTCTGAAGCCGTGAACTGAACATTTCTCTCAAATAGTTTTCAAGTCACCTGGTGAATTCCATTCCATAAGTATACACTTTGCACACTGGTTGGATGGCTACCCATTGGTGGTCCAGGTAAGATGTCTTCACTGTCCCAAGCCCACTCCCCAGTGGACTTTCCACCTGGACTCTGTGTCTGGTTAGCGGGGAGTGCCGCTTGAGTTTTGTTTATTTGCTCTAAGGATAACAGGCCCTTCTTAATTCAGGGAGAAGTTGTTGGCTAATCTTTTGTTCATAAACTGGGCCTGTTTGGAATGGCTTGACCATGTGTTTCAGCCAGTTTTTGGCAGCCTGGCTCTGCCATTTGGTTTAGCCTGGTACCATTTTTTTTCATCATGTTAATGAATAAGGTATGACTAGTCAGAACTCGTTAGTGACAAATAAAATCTCCTCTCCCACTACCTCCACCCCCTTAAACTAGCTCAAGCAGAAGACTACTTTGTTGTGCAAAGCCTGTTGCCATCTTGCAGGCTCCGGAATGCTGCCTGAATGCTGAGACCTGAATCCTGCATGGCGCCAGGGTTCTTTTACCTCCCTTGTTTCTCTGCACCTGCTTATTTCAGGTAGCTGCCTCTTTTTTATATATATTCCTGAGTTTGCATCTCCCTCCTTCTAGGGAACACAGACTAAACCAGAATCCGTCATGAAACGTGGCACGGGTATGGGTCGGGGTTGGGGGTATCCTCACCCACAAACTGGAATGGAAGAACGCTCTTTATCTCTTTTGGTCCTGTGGTACTTATGTGTCTCACTGTTTTTCTCGTTGCTACAACCTAGCCAAAGGGAGGTATGGAATATGGGCATATGTCTATATATGTAACAGATTTTGACGGTTAGATATATACACACAAATTTTATAGCCAATGTATCAGGTGCTAGTCATATATTTAGATTTTGAATAAAACTCAATTCAGGAAGATGCAGGTGAAAAATGTACCTCCTGTTTCAGGTGGCCCGGAGGCAGCCAGGTATCATTTATTTAAGCTGTCTGGTGCCGGGACAGGTAATGTAATATAGGGAAACTAGTTGGACAGGCCTGCTATTCAAGAGATGGAGGGTTTAAAGATCTACATGTATAAAGCTGCATACATTTTGAGAGAGGAAATAGAAACCTTGCAGATGCACTGAATTTGCATTAAATGGCAGTTACCAGTGGTATTTGTAAAGTTTAGAAAAATTACCTTGATTTTTTTTCCTGTTAAGATTTAAGAATTGATTGTGCCATTTTTATTTTTTTATTTTTTATTTTTTATTTTTTATTTATTTTTTTACTGTGGGGGTACCAGTTGAAGTGGGTGGATTTGGTTTTTGTTTGCCCTTGGTTGGTGGAAGGTTTTTCTTTTGTATACACTGAAAGATACTTAATCCCATAAACTAGGGCATTCGCTGTCGGACCATTGCTGTTGGCTTGGTTTACACCCAGTTAGTGGCTTTGGTTTTGTTCCCGTAATCAGGTATTTCCAGGAGTCACCTCTTCAGTTAGAACAGACCAAACAACCACTGGCAAGCCTCCCCATTGTTCTTTACTCGCTCCGAGCTTATCCCACGTTGTGTCTCTGTCTCTACAGGTTCATGAACCACCCAGCCCCCGCCAATGGCCGCTACAAACCAACTTGTTATGAACATGCTGCTAACTGTTACACACATGCAGTGAGTACCAGTTTTCTGCCTTTCCTGTCCTTCCCCAGGGGCTGTGGTGGGAGGAGGCGCAGTCATCTGTGTTACCCTCAGCCCCATTAGTCGGGTTTACTCATCTCTGTGACCTCACCCACCATGGCATCAGTGCTGGGTCATGTCCGTGTGAGCGTGTCAGACACTTTGAGTGCTCTGACCTTCAGTCAGCTCTGTCCCTCCTGGACCTGCTTTCTCGGACAAGGGCTTCTTTAAAAGAATAATGTGGTAAGTACCATAGTTATTAGGAAAACCAAAGAAGACTACTTCACAAAGACTGTCACCCCTAGAATGAAACAGATTGCCTTTTCAAGACAGTCAGCTGTGGTCATCTGGCAAGAAGAGTTCACAGTTTGTTGGAAAAGGTGGCTTTTTTTTTTTTCACTACGTGATTCCCTAAAACAGGTAGCCCCATCCTCCCCCTCCCCCCTGTGGCCCCTGCTTCTAAGAGCAGATGTTAGTCCACATCATAGAAGAAAGGGCTGATTTAATCCCTAAATTCTTACTTAATTTTTTTTCTTCCTATAAAAGCAAAACATGTTCATTATAAGAAGCTTAGAAAATACTGAAAAATATAAAAGAAAAACAAAACTACCTAGAAGTAAATTGTTAACATTTGGCTGCATTTCTTCTTTTTGTGTACGGTGTTTGTGGATGTGTATGTATTTTCATATTAATGTCATTATTGACATTTTCTTGTGTCATCATAAATTTTCCTTTATGATTTCCCTTTGAAAGTTGCATTTAGTGAGACTTTTGAGGGAAAGATAATGGCTGGTATATCATCTGAAGACAGGAAATAGAGAAGAAGACAAATTTATTCCGTTAGTGAAGAGTGTTTAGAACAGGCGAATTTAATTATTTTAGACAATGTTAATACAACATGTAGGTGACATATACATGCTATTAGAATAAAATTTGCTTGAATTCAAGTTGTTCCTTTTCATTTCTTTAATTCCCTTCTCCAAAGAATAGTTAGTGTTTCCTGTAAAGGAATCATGATGCCAAATAAACGTGAAATAAACTAGTTTTTGGTGGATTCCTTTATAATCTAATAGAACAATACCATTTCGTCATTACTTAGTGGAAATTCAACTTTATAAAGTATCAATTTTATGTATTGTAATAGTAGAATTCAGATACTACTTGGTAATACTAAAACGTTATTCTCCTTTATCACTGAATGTTCTTTTTCCTTAGATGCTCAAGATTTTTATTTAAATAATTAATATGCTGAAATCTTGCTCCTTTTTTTTTTTTTCAAGAAAAAATTTTCTACCTGGCATGCATACCCCTGGATTCCATAAAAGGGCTTCAGTAATGAAATTTGGAGTAACTTCACTAGTGGACAGTCTCCCTGGACCCGTGGCTTAGATTCTGGTGACAGGAAGGATTTGGTGGAATTCTCTAGACTTGAGCTGACCCCTGTCTTTGCCTTCATGACGTGCTTTGTGAAGTGAGCTTCATGAAACCAGAGAGTTAAAATATTTAGAGGCCAAACTTGGTTTTAGAGAATGCATAGCCTGATTTGATTGTTGGCTATACTTGCCTAGATATCCATCTTTTATATATTTTTTTAATTGAAGTACAGTTGATTTACAATATTGTGTTAGTTTCAGGTGAGTCAAAGTGATTCGGTTTTATATATATGTATAATATATAGATTACTTTCCATTACAGGTTATTACAAGATACTGAATATAGTTCCCTGTGTTATACAGCAATAAATTCCTGTTTCTTATCTATTTTATATATAATTGATTAAGTTTTATATATACGTATAATATATAGATTACTTTCTATTATAGGTTATCACCAAGGTACTGAATATAGTTCCCTGTGTTATATAGTAATAAATTTCTGTTCCTTATCTATTTTATGTATAATAGGTTTCTTGCTCCTGATTTGTCTCTCCCCCTGCCCCCTTTCCCCTTTGGTAACCACAAGTTTGTTCTCTGTGTCTGTGGGTCTGTTTCTGTTTTGTGTGTAGATTCATTTGTATTAATTTTTTAGATCCCACATATAAGGGGTATCGTAATATTCGTCTGACTTACATCACTTAATATGATCATCTCCAGGTCCATCCATGTTGCTGCAGATGGCGATATTTCATTCTCTCTAGGGCTGGGTAATATTCCATCGTGTGTGTGTGTGTGTGTGTGTGTGTGTGTGTGTGTGTGTGTGTGTACACAATATATATACACGCAGACACACACCAATAGTCTGCTGATGGGCTTTTGGGTTGTTTACATCTTTTATTCTTGACTAAATGCCTGATGCATTTAACAGAGCTAAAAGTAAAGTTGCTTCTGAAGGCAATCGTCCACAGGCTCCTATGAAAATAAAGTGTGTATGTGGTGTTTTTTAAATCTAGGTCAGTATTAGGATAAAAGAAATGTAAAAGTTTGAGTAAGTTTATATGGCTTGTTCCTTCACTTACTGTTCCAGTATGCATTCATTATTTTCTCCATTTACCAACTGCAAAACACTGATAAAAGTTATGAAAATAGTGCCCTGAAAGTTTTCATAACACTGACCAATAAATGCAGTCAATGAATTACTTAGTACTGAGTATAATATTGAGCATTTAAATATGACATTTTGGCCCTTGAGATACACAGCTCACGTTTAAGAATAATATTTGCTTCAGATAGACCTGAATAATTTCTTAGGTTATCTCTTCTGGATTGTCACAGGGAACACTTGCATAAACTGAAGTTAAGGAAAAACTGATAAAACAGCTACATTATTTTTTTAGAACAGAAAATGTCCTCTTATACTAAACTGTGTCCCTGATTTCTGGATTTCACAGAGCAGTAAAATGTCTAAAATCAAAATAAAAAACTTCCATTTAGTGTCATCATTTCATTACAGAGAAGATACTTGAACATACACTTAAAAAGTAGAAAGGGCATAATCTCAAAATAAATTAATTAAATTCTGTTTTATGAAAAACTTACTTTGTTGCCCTTAGTTTTCTCATTTTGTTCTGGGCCAGTGAAAATGCCAGCCAGCATATGAAATTGAGTGTTGGTCTCATCTGGGGAATTTAATATTCTTTTGCAAGAGGGAAAAAGTAGGTTGGTAACAAAAAAGATACGTTTGCTAAAGTTTGCGTTCTTTGCTAGGTATGTTTATTCTAATAACTAATAAAGTAGTTCATTTCTCCTGATGATTTCTGTTATTATAAAATGTTTAGTAGTCAGACTGATGTGACTAGACATTGAAATTTATGTCCATATGTAGTATAAAATGTGCAGAAAGCAAAATTCTGCGATTCTAGTCTCCTGAAATTATTTGAATAGGTAGGAGTTGATTCCTCCTGCTTACTTGAAAGGTGCTGTTAAAAATGAAATAACCCAAAGACCCTTTGACTCTGAAATAGCTCCCAAGTGGGTGGAAGGCACACATCTACAAATCAGGACGTGAGACTAGAATGAAAGGCTTATTCGAGTGTGGTGTGCACATTATAATTCTTACTGACTTGATCCATTTAGTTACCCTTTGCTGAAATACTGGGATTTCATTAGCTCATGGGGGAAACGGGAAAGAATATTTAAAGATCAGAACTTCCATGGGAACTTGGTGTATGCTTGGCATTTGACTATGTTAAGTGCCTTCCCTAAATCACTAACAAAATTAGGGTAAAGAACATTTGTTTTGCCATAGTTGAGTAATGTTGCATTCTTACTGCTTGATCGGGTACCCACTGGTGGGCACAGTTCCTGGGCCCTGAACAGTACAGTACCTGTTTTCTGGGGAGCAAACTGACGACTCCATCTGGCTCTTGTTATGATTATCCAGAAAAGGCAGATGTTTATTTTAAAACGATCTTCCTAAATTATCCCTAGCATTTTTAGCAAAGTCCTTAATTCACTGTTTTACTGAATATTTACCTTCCTTTCCCTTTCTCTCAGTTCCTCATTGTCCCGGCCATCGTGGGCAGTGCCCTCCTCCACTGGCTGTCTGACGACTGCTGGGAAAAGATAACAGCATGGATTTATGGGGTGGGCCTCTGCGCCCTCTTCATCGTTTCCACAGTATTTCACATCGTATCATGGAAAAAGAGCCACTTAAGGTACAGTGGATGGTATGCTCTTTCAACAGGTCATGGTAGTTGTCACGTTGGCCTCTTAGGCTGGCATGCTTTGGTCAGCGGAGGCAAAGAGTGGACATTTCCCTGTCTGGTAGACTATTATGCCGTCCCATCTTTCAGGACATTTCCTGTGGATTGGACAGAGTTTGAGGACCCCCGTGTGAATCTAAGAGAGCAAGCCTTTGCTCAGAAACCAAATAAAACCACATTGCTTCCCCAGGACTTAACGTAAAATCCTGAGACCTGTTTTCCAATGTGTCAGCTCGCTAAGAAAGAGCCCGGCAGCTGCAGGGTGGTCACCAGCACCCTGAACCTGGACTCACCAGGTGGGCTTTGAGTCCCAGCCCTGCCACCTAGCCTTATGTAGGTCATTGACGTGGGGAACATTGCTTCTTCATCACTAAAATGAGAAAGGTAATGCCCAACCTGCAGGCTCTTGTGATAGGTAAATGAGATGACGCATGTGACATGACCTGGAAATCACAGGTTTTACTTTAGGACTCTGTGATATGCGGAGGTGTCACTACAGCGCGGGTTTACTGTCTTACAAAACTCAGCTTTCAGAATTAGGTCCTGTGTATCTGTTCAAACAAAATTCACGTATTTTGCTACTGTTCGCTGTTAAGCACTTTCTGAACAGTACTGTGTCTTGAGCCTCCCCATGAGAAGGACATGAAAGCATTCCTCCTCTGAGTGAAGGGTTAATTTGGGGCAATACCAAGAGAGCAGCACACCATTCAGTTGCTTTTAAAATAGATTCTGCACAACCCAAAAGGGCAAAAATTCTTCTCAAAATAAAGGAGAATTCAGAGCAGGCTTGAGAGTGATTTACTATATTAGACTATATCTTTTGGTTTTTAGAGAATGTTAAAAAAAAAAAACCCAAATATTCAAACAATCTAATATTAAAAAGGCATATTTTATTTAAGACCAGGATTTGGGATTCAAGAGATTATTTTACTGGTTTCCTCATATGTAGAATCATAGAATTTCGAGCTGGAAGGCTCCTCATGGATCATCTAATCCAAACCCCTTTATTTTCATCTGGGGAAACTGAGGCTCATGGAAGTAGCCTGAATTGCCCAAGTCAGTGATACGAACACAATCTGGTCATTCCAGGATCTCTGACACCTAGTCCTGAGATTTTTCTCACCACACCCTTCACAGTATTGCTTGTAGTTTGCAATCTGTTACCTTTGCCCATAAGGCGACAGTTCCCTAGGCTTAAAATAAAACCACAGCATTGCATCACAGCAGTGGTCTGGGACACGCTCAAAAGAGAGCCTCAGAAG
This sequence comes from Vicugna pacos, assembly GCF_048564905.1. Taxonomy (NCBI): domain Eukaryota; kingdom Metazoa; phylum Chordata; class Mammalia; order Artiodactyla; family Camelidae; genus Vicugna; species Vicugna pacos. Next base: position 426,664 of record NC_132990.1, read on the forward strand.
TACCTTCCTGCCTCTTTAGGACGCACTGTCGTGGAGGCCAGAGCACTTCATTATCTTCTTGGCACAGTCCAGTGCTTGTGGTTGCCTTGGCTGACTTGGCTCTGCTGTCTAGATTTCTGAGTTGATAGAGTTGTAGGTACCTGTTTCAGCATTCAGGGCCTCCCTGCCAGGGCCGGTGGATGGAGGTGTAATAAAAAAGACTCTCCTGAACCTTGGAATAGCACTGCTAGAATCATAAGCCACGTGTGGAGTTTTGCTCTGCATTCATTAAAAAAAAAAATCCAAGTATAGCCTTAATTTATGTAAAAGAGGACAGGGAACGAGGATTTATTGAGTATCTACTATGTGCTCGGTGCTGTGCTAAATAAACACATGGCTACAGCATCTCATTTAATGCTCACACATACTCTGTGATAGAAATGTTACTATCTCTGCTTTACTTGTAAGGAGAGTGAGGGTCAGAGAGGTGGATGGTAGATGTTGAATAAAATTGCAGGTCTGACTTCACCTACTGCCACAGTGCATAAAAGTCTAGAAAAGTCTAGTTTTTGCACCTGCTGCCACAGTGCAAAAAGCCAGAATCAGAAAGGCCCCAAGTCTGGCTTGGAATCACAGTCATCCAAGGAGTTGAAAAAAAGAGATTCTCTTCTTCCCTCCGCCGTCTGCCTCCTCCTCTAGCCCTTTTAAATTAGAAGCTTCTGGACTGAAGTTTGTGACTGTATTTTATGAGCTCCCCAGGCGATTCTGGTAGGCCATCAAGTTTGAGAAGCATTCATCCAGTGTTGGCTTTTTCAGACTTGTGACTTAAATTATTCTCACTTCTTTACTAACACGTGACCAACACTGTGACCACAACATCCTCAGTGAACTTTGGGCGACACTGTGTGTGCGGTGAGGCAGAATCTAATACTGGTGCTCCCAGACCATGGCCACTGCCCCTTGGACATTGAAAACAGATCCAAGGGGAAGCAGTGCAGTTGTAGTTTTAAATCACCTCTGTAAAGGGTGGATTCTGTCTCATCCGTTTTCTGAACAGACCCCTACAGCCAGATCTCTGTTCACTTCCTGACTCTTCAGTTTGGAAGGAAGAACTTGCTTAGAAACCCAGGTGGCTACCCTCTTTGGCAGCAAACAACGCTTTTTTTTTTTTCTTTCCTGGTTTGTGTTATTGCTGTTCCTAATTAGTTTCTAAATTTGCTTTATTACAACTTACTGTCTGCACTAGGATATTTGGAATAAAAGCTTCTTCAAAAGACACTCTAGAAGGAAAGAGCCTGGACAATTTTTGCTCTGCACTGTGATAGGGGTTGTGAGTTGGTCCACCCTGAAGGAATTTCATTTTTCTGTTAGCATCCAAACGGAAAGGAACACATCAGAAAAGACAGGTTTTGTTTGTTACTTTTCTCCACTTCAAAGTTCCTGATTATTGTGGGGTTCTGTTCCTATATCTCATACATGTTGAGGGTCTGTGGTATGTATGTGCAATCTTAAAATAATACAAAGCTCTTACTTGTGGCTTCAGATCATTAAGAATAGCTGTGTGTGGAGGGGGAGGATATAGCTCAGGTGGTGGAGCTCATGCTTAGGATGCATGAGGTCCTGGGTTCAATCCCCAGTACCTCCTCGAAGAGTAAAGAAATAAATAAGCCTAACTACCTCCCCAAACCAAAAAGAAAAACAAAGAATAGCTACACTGAAAAATCAAATAAATAAATAAACCTAATTACCTACCCCCTGCAAAAAAAAAAAAAAAGAATAGCTGCGTGTATACCTCAACTAAAAAAAAAAATAACTCTGAAATTTAAAAGAAAAAGCTATTTTTAAAAAAACCTATGTTAAAACTCAGTTTTTATAGTGTACTTCTGGCATCCTCCACTATTACTTATAATTTTCCAAGTACTTACATAATCTTATTTCTCAGTCTGTGAATGAGCATTTAGTCTGTTACTAGTTTCTTTTTAGTTTTGTTTGTTGCTATTCTGAATAGTGTTGCTCTGGACATCAAAAATAAATAAAATCAAAATTTGAAAAAAAATACCATGTGACCTTGAAGGCCAAGGCAGACCGGCCATGAGACACTGGAACACAAGTGGAGGTTGCAGGGTAGTGGAGTGATAACCCCTACTGCCAGTCAAGAATTTCTGGAAACTGTCTAACTTGCGTTTCCCTCCAGGACAGTGGAGCACTGTTTCCACATGTGTGACAGAATGGTGATCTATCTCTTCATTGCCGCTTCCTATACTCCATGGTAAGATACAGCCTTTCTGTTTTTGAAGATAGTATTTTGATGAGAGAATTCTCAGCCCTCCCTTCTTCCTGTCCCTGCCCCCAGGCTCCCCCCTCCCCACCCACAACACACATGCCTACATGCACTTTTTTTTCCACTTTGATTTACCTGGTTCAGACTGCAGGTTTTTAGGGGAGAGTGTTGCTGCTCTTCAGAATACCTATCTGGCACTGGATTGTTCGAGAGAGGTGCTACAGACTCGTGTGCAGGTGGCATGCTCTTCTGAAATGTGTTACCTTTGCCTTCCAAATTCTCTCTGTATGTGTCCGCTGCTTTTCACAGTAGCTGGACATCTCATTGTTTACGTGGAAACGCTGTAAATGTGTGTTAAAAAGCAAGCTCACTTCTGAAACTTGCAGTTTGCTTCCAGTTCACAGCACAGTAGCTGGAGTGCGTTTCTCATTTGTTTGGCTATATGAGAAAGAGATCTAGCCAAACTTCTTAGTTATTTAAAACGCCTAGTATTCAGTTCTGTTTCCTTGACCTTCCTGCCCTTTTGGTATAGATCAGATAGAACCTTTTGCTGCTCTGAAGCCCACAATTAAAGAAACATTAGTTTTCCTCCATCAAGACATGGTCCAGTTTCAGACACTCAGAAATCCGCAGCATGCCATCAGCTGCTGTCGTCATGAGAAACAGCAGGCCTCTAGATCCTGACTAATGCAGCACCCATCATTCCAAAGAAACCTAATTATCTGTTTGGAGTAAGAAGTAAGTGCCACCTCTCTCCAATGCCTGTTACTAAATTATAGGTCTGCATCATGTTGGAACGAGAACACATAAAGGCTTTTGTGAAGTATACCACAATTTAAAATAAGTAAATAAAGATAACAGAACATCTTTCGTAACGCGTTGGGCTAATTCTTCTCAGGTTCTGTCTTGGCGGAGAAATTGATGAGGGAGGCACTGGGTCTGTGTGCTAGGTACCCGCTGTGTGTGTGATCCGGTTCAAGATTTTGTTGAGTTCTCAGGGAGCTTTGTAAACAGCCTGCTCCCAGATACGATGTCAGAAGTAAGAAGGCGAGTAGCCTTTACAGCCGTCTGCCTAATAAAGTCAGGCACCACGGGTAAGCCGGGACTCACTTCTGCGTGTCTCCTTTCAGCTGGTTCTATTTTTAAACCACACTGGAACTAATTCTGAGTCTTAGAGGTTGAACGACAATTTTATCTTTGAGTTATTAATTTTACCCTGGTTGCCCAGATACCTCCATGCCATGCTGAATGCTTTTTCTTTCTGGCCTTATCCTTGGACCTTCTCTCCCAGTTTTCAGAATTAGAGGAAAACACAGGTTGTATGAATTCCCTTCACTGGTCACTTATCACTTCTGTTCTTTGTTGTCATGTTTACATTTTTAGGTTAAATCTCCGTGAACTTGGACCCCTGGCATCTCATATGCGTTGGTTTATCTGGCTCATGGCAGCTGGAGGAACCATTTATGTATTTCTCTACCATGGAAAGTAAGAGAAAATAATTTTACATTTGATAGGTTTAAAATTCCTAAATTTTATCTGCAACACAATTTGTATTTGCATTTCAAAGTAGTAGAAATACATAAACACAAGATATATCGTTTTAACAATTCTTCAGAACCATTTGGTATTCATTATTGGTGGACAGATTGCTGCAGAAAGAAATGAGTGCCACCTCTGTGGCGTGATGACAAGGTGGACTTGTCCCTCATCTGAAATGACAATTTTAGAGTCTCTCAGACCTCATTTCACATCCTCAGCCAGACTAGCTTTGTCAGCAAACTAGCCTTCTCCTGTATGATTTTACAGTTACGACATGAGAAAAAGAACTGCTTTCCAATGTTTCTATGAAGGATAAAGATAATAGATATTAAGCACCCAACACAACACTTACTCAGTTGTGTTGCACCTACTTAGGGACCCAGATGTTCAACATTAGGGTTCCCTGAGAAAGGGGACATTTGGGTGGGCATCTAAACTCTTAGTCTCCTAGCCATGGGACACACTTTTTTTAACCCATTTTTTGTAGCTCATAGTCATAAGTGTTAAGCAATCGAAAAAGGAAGCTTACTGAAATTTAGCATCTTAGTTCTAGAGGAGCCCTTCAAGGTTATCTATTTCCGCTTCATGTTTTAAAAAATGAGAGCATTTAGGACGTGCATCAAATTAGTGACTCATCTGGAATGAGGACCCACGTGTCCCAGCTCCTACTCCGTGGCTCTGTTCATTATCTCACGTGCCTGCACTTGAGCAGCTGAAAGCCATGAAATCATTGTCATTGGATTCAGTTTATTAAATTCTTGATCTATTGTTTTTGGCAGAATGGCCATCAGAATTGAACATAATTTGTGTTTATCACAAAGCATTAAATTGTTTTCTCTTTTCTGAGGAAAATGATAGTTTTAGCCAACTTCTCTCCAACTTTGAAATTCACTTTAAATGCATTTTGACCATAATTAGCAATTCTGAGTGGTGTTATGTGTTGTGTATGTGTGTATATATATATCTCTCCAAGAGAACAGTTTGCTTCTCAGGCTCAAACCCCTAATTTATACCCTTGGATAAAATAGGAAATAAAATAAGACAACTGTCTTTTCTCCTATTCCGGGCCTTCGGATGTAAACGAAACCCACATTCTTCCCCAGTTCCCTTACATAGTTAACTTCATGGTGGACTTAGTATAAAATGCTATGAACGAGATGCGAGGCGCCCTTGGCACCCGCTTTGGCAGGTGTTAGGGAGGACCTAAATGGTGCCACGTACTGTCCTAGGCCCTGCGGACCCAAACACAAATAGCACGTGGTCCCCGCCTTTGGGCGGTTTCCAGTTTGATTAGGCAGAGATATAAGTTGAATTTCAGGATGGTGCATTTCTTAGCATGTACACATTCTGCAGCCTAATGTGACGAACCTTAGAAATTGAATTTTATGCAGACGCAGAATAAAGAGACAGTCCAAAACACATGTCCTTCGTTCCTTAGGGCTCCCACCCCTTTGCCACTGAGAAAGTAGGCTGCACGCCACTTCCCTGTGTAGCTTCATAGTCTCAGTGTCGCAGAGCGAGGACTGGGGTGGGGTGAGGGCAGACACCCTGGGGTTGGAAACGGTGAAGTGCATAGGGGACTGGGTTCAGTGATAACTATTTTTGGCAGAAAACATTTTCCAGGTAGCACATGGAATTTGATGCCTTAATCCCGAAAGAAATGCTAGTTCATTGTTACTCATTGACGGTATTTCAGTTAGGAAGCCTAATGGTCTCCTACTGGAAAAATACATTTTCTTTGAATAGTTAAGAGTTTACATTTGTCTTTCCAAAAGAAAAAAGGGAACAACTGGTAAGGAAATGGTCTGTAGGGAATAGAGAAGTTAAATTAATGGTATTTCTGTTCTGCAGGTACAAGGTGGTTGAGCTCTTTTTCTATCTTACGATGGGGTTTTCTCCAGCCTTGGTGGTGACATCAATGGTAAGAAATGGCTTCATAATTTTAGTTACTTCACCTTATTTCCTTTCAAATCTCTGTGACTGTTAATATTTTGTCTGCAGAGACGAGATGTAGCTTTTCTTTCTGAAGTTATGACATGCCCATTAAAGAGAGACTCAAAAGAAAAAAATACATGAATTACAACATGCCACAACTTGTACTGGCTACTCTCTCCATTGTGGAAAAGCTGCACATTTAACTGTGTCCTTCCATGTGGCTTCTGCTGTATATCTTCTTCTGGATAATCTTTCTGTTCACCCACCCCCACCCTTTTCCCAAAGAGGTGTGAAATGATGTGAAGTTGGGCATTTCTACTTGAATTACTTATATCTTAACCCTAAATCCCTGGACAAGGGTGAATTTGAGGTTTCTTAAAAAGAAAATATAAATTAGTGACTTCTAGAACTTAAGAATTAAAAGGACCTCGTAAGTTCATTTGGTTCAATGCTTTATTGGATATTTCTCAGATCCCTTCACTCTTACTTTCCCTTTAACTTGTGTTTTTTGGGGGGGGTAGTTAGGTTTATTTATGTATTTATTATTTAATGGAAGTACTGGGCATTAAGCCCAGGACCTCGTGCATGCTAAGCACACGTTCTACCACTGAGCTATACCGTCCCCCTTCCCTTGCTTTTAAGTCATCTTATTTCTCTTTCTCAGGACAGTGCCTTTTTTTTTTTTTTTTAACTTTGCTTGAAAATTTCTTTTGTGGACTTCGGGTGAAAGCATGGCATTTCCTGTAGTAGCAGTTGGATGTATGTGTTTTGTTCTCCCATTCAGACGGACTACTGTTGAGAAATCAGTGCTGTCAATTTGAAACAGTAACATAACATAACAGCTTCACGAGCCCGTCCACTGGTCACTTGTGCCTTTAGTTTATGTGTTCCCGTGTCCTAGGCTGCATTCTTGGGCAATAGCCAGTATGTTCATTAAGGGACTCACAGTGTATTCAGTTTGAACTCTCTTCTCAGCCTGCAACAGTCTAAATTGTTCCTGTAATTCAATCCTGTGCCCACAGGCCTGTTATGAGGATGTGATTTTGCTGTGCGTAGTTCTTGCCCTGGTCACAGAAAACACCTGTGCCAGGTTTAGGATTTATAGGTTTGCTTATGTTTTTTTCAGAGGGTATTGTCATATGAGAATGTAACAAGGTATGTTCATTGAGGTTTATGATGGCTTCAATAATTACCTATCACCAAAAATACATTTATACGTATATAGTGTAGTTGGTAAAGGCAACAAGGGATGGTGAGGGCAGGGAGGTGAGTGACGGAATGAAAAAGTCTGCCTTGAAGGCCATATCGTTAGAGGGTAACAGAGGACACCCAAAGCTATGTCAGCAAGGTCTTTGTGGCCAGGTTACTAATTGTTAGAGTGGAACTTCAAGTACATTCCCTCTGGGTATCATAAAAGCAAGTTTATCCAGTATTTGTACCAGCCTAAATCTTTCATTGACGTTTTCACAAGCGGTACAATAGCAGGTGACTAATGTCAATGATCCTCAAACAGAAGAAGCCCCACACTTGCCCGGCTAGAACTTAGACTCAAGCAGGAAAATACGGTTCATGTAAAATAAGAAACTACTGTGAAATTTTATAATGCCTTTGATTGGGGAAAGTGCAGCCCGCTGTGGGAGCTCATGACACAAGAACCAGAGGAAACACTATTTAAGCTGCTTCGGAAAGGCAGGTAGGAGCCAAGAGATGGAAAGGGTGATGCACGTGGTACAGGTAGAGAATCCAGCACGAATGAAGCCCCAGCGACGGGGAACGCACGAGCGTCTCTGAAGCACTGATAACAGTGTGTGAATCAGCACATGTGCGTGAGGCAGTGTAATTTTGCAGGTAGAGCAAGTCTTGTGATAAAGCCAGTGAGCTAGGCAGAGAGAAATCAGAAACAACCTCATAAGCATCTGGAGGAGGTGGAGGAGGTGGAGGAGGAGGAGGAAGTGGAGGAGGAGGCGGAGGTGGCAAGGGAGGAGGAAATGTAGAGGAGGTGGAGGAGGAGGTGGAGGAGGTGGAGGATGAAGAGGAGGAGGTGGAGGAGGAGGAGGTGGAGGAGGAGGAGGAGGAGGTGGAGGAGGAGGAGGAAGTGGAGGAGGAGGCGGAGGTGGCAAGGGAGGAAGAAATGTAGAGGAGGTGGAGGAGGAGGTGGAGGAGGTGGAGGATGAAGAGGAGGAGGTGGAGGATGAAGAGGAGGAGGTGGAGGAGGAGGAGGAGGTGGAGGAGGAGAAGGTGGAGGAGGAGGAGGTGGAGGTGCAACAACTTGTTGCCCTGTATGTGATCTCTATGGAAACTAGGCCTGTTCCTTGAACTTTTGCTATAAACCATCCCCTGCCCACACCTCCCCTCCTCAGCAGGCTCCTAGTCTTGGAAGTATTAGCCCACTTGACCTCCTTTGTCCAGCAAAGAAATAAAGCTGCCTCTTCTACTTCATCCAAAACTCTGTCCTCCAGTCTCAATTCAGTAAGCTTAATAAGGAGGCTGTGTTTTGGCAACTGGTTCATGTATCAGTTTTACGACTTTCCAGGTCATTACCTTATCTAGGTTTTGTGCCAGTACCACACTCTTTTGACTACTGCAGCTTTGTCATATAGTCTGAAGTCATAGAGTGTGATTCCTCCAGCTTCATTCTTTCTCAAGACTGCTGTGGCTATTTGGGGTTCTCTGTGTTTACATACAAATTTAAAAAATTTTGTTCCAGTTCTGTGAAAAATGCCATCAGTAATTTGATAGGGATTGCATTGAATTTGTACATTCCCTTGAGTAATATGGCCATTTTAACAATATTGAGTTTTCCTACCCAACTACATAGTACATCTCTCCATCTGTTTGAATCATATTCAACCCCCCTCATCAGTGTCCTGTAAATTTCAGAGTATAGGTCCTTTGCCTCCTTAGGTAGGTTCATTCCTAGACATTCTATTCTCTTCAATGTGATGGTCAGTGAGGTTGCTTCCCTAATCCTCTCTTATGCTCTTTTGTTGTTAGTTTATAGAAATGCAACTTGGCATATTAATCCTACATCCACTTTTTTTTTGTTGTTTTTTTGATTGCAATTCCACCATCCTTTTCAAGCCACTACCATCTCTTACTTGGTCATAGTGACAGCCTCCATCCCGGGCTTCCAACATCCTCTCTTGATCTCCAATCTGTGTTCCACAGTTAAGCCAGAGTAAATCTTTCTAAAATAAAAATCAGTTTGTCCCATGTCTTTTCACAAACCATCCCAATGTCTTCCCATCACACTCAAAATAGAACTCACACTTCTTACCCAAAGCCCTCAGATCCAGTCCTGATTCTCATTACTTTGCCACATCATCTGGGACCAGTCTTTCCTCTGATGCTTGATGCCAAGCACATTGATCTCCTTTCAACTCCTGACACACACAAAAATGCTCTCGTCTCAGGACCTTCCCTCATGCCGTTCCATCTGTCCTGATTGCATGGCCCTTTGCTCTTTGCATGGCCAACCTGTCTTCACCTGCAAACTCGTATCTTCAGAGATGCTTTGAGGCTCATGCTAAATAAGCTTCTTCCTTTTATGAAGGAAGTTACTCTCTATGAATGTGTCCTGTTTATTTCCTTTATAGAACTTATCACTATTTATTATTATACACACACTTGCGTGTGTGTGTTTATCTCCCCCATGACTGCAGGGATTCTGGTTGTTTTATTCACTGATGTGTGCTCACTACCAGTATTGCCAGGCACATAGTAGGCGCTCAAGATTGTGTGAGTGTGAATGCATGTGTGTATGTGCTCTGTTTATTTCCATTTAATAGGATGAAAGAATGTCTCAGCAAATGAAGGTTTACCCTGTGTGTCTCCCCAGTGATTCTAACCAGCTGAACGTAGGTTGCTATGAACATTAAGGACAGCTTCCAAAGGGAAAGGGGTTACACTCAGGCAATGTGAAACTTAATGAGACACTTAATGAGAGATGATTGGACGCAGAGAAGGGTGTGTGTGGGAGGGAGGAACACGATGCTGGCTGGCTTGGGAACACAGATTCTGCTCAAACCGTCACTCAGTTCAAATAATTGGAAAATGTAAAACACGTCCAACCCTTATTAGAGGCTAATTGTTTAAGATGTAAGTTAGGAAGAAAGGAAAAAAAAAGAAGAAAGGAAGGAAGGGAGGGAGGAAGAAAAACAAGGTACAAAATGTTCTTGACATTTTTAATCCTACGTAATCAAGAGCAAAAATCACCAAGGAAGAGAGAAGTCTAATGAAATACTTGGAAAACTTTATTACTGGAACTAAAGTGATTTGTGCTGGTCTTTGACAAAGATCTTGTTGAATAGTTGGCTTCCAGTTCCAGTCCCTGACGACAGGCTGTCTGTGCATAAATTATTCATGTCTTTTCCAGCAAGAACTGATCATACCACTTTATTCTTTTTCCTAGTGCTGTCTCTAGGAGCTGGCGCCTACCCACAGTCTCCCTCAACATTGTGCAGAACGTCTCAAGTCTGAAGGCAATTTCACAACCCGTCAACATCAGCCCTGAGGATGCCAGCATTTGATGTCTTTCCCTGATTTTCTTTCAAAGGGCAAAACTATTTTGAGGATGAGGGTTGTAAGAAACCAGTGTTATTCCCAGGTACATTATACACCAGGTACTTTACAAGAATTCCAGTCAGTTCTTCAGAAAACTCCATGCAAAAAGTATTGTTATCCACATTTTTACATGAGGGAAGTAAGGTTAAGAGAGTTATGTACTTTTTCTCTGTCGTACAACTAATAAGGGGCTGTGTCTCGTCCATTTGATTGCAAAGCCTGTGATCTCTTCTCTATATATGGAAACTCTCAGCTATAAGGCAGAACTTTTGAAGTAAAACTACCTCACTTAGAGCCAAAGCGATCTTTTTAAAAACATAGACCTAATCATGTCACTCCTAGGCTAAAAACACTTCTTAAAATAGCTCCTTCCCACCTAGAGTTTGTACACACATACACACACTCTCACACACACACTCACACACTCACACACACCCATCATTCAGTTTCATTTACGTGACTAATTCTCTTCAATCTTTACTGTACCTAAATCCAGGGTGTGTATAAATTATATGGGGAGGTTTTTAAATTTTTTAATTGCCAGGCCTCACCCTCAGAAATTCAGTATCAGTGGATCTGGGGAAGGGATTAAAATCAACATGTTAAAAAATCCCCTGAAATGTTTCTGATGTAGGAGGTTCCAAGGACTACATCCTGAGAGGTGGTCCAGGTTATAGAATTTCATTACACCATTGCCTTCCTCTTTTTAGCTCTTTCATTCAACACTCACTTATTTGACAAACTGTAGTAGTTACCATTTGCAAATCTCGAAATCCCAAATTTATCCCTTCCCCGCTCCATTCCCCCATAGCCATAAAATTGTTTACAATGTCTGCAAGTCTGTTTCTGTTTTGTAGATGAGTTCATTAGTGTCCTCTTTTTTTCTTTTTTTAGATTCCACATGTGAGTGACATCATACGTCATTTTTCTTTCTCTTTCTGTCTTACTTAGAGTGATGATCTCTAGGTCCACCCATGTAGCTACAAATGGCATCATTTTATTCTTTTTATGGCTGAATAGTATTCCATTGTATAAATATACCACAGTTTCTTTATCCATTCATCTCTAGATAGTAAACTGGGACAATTTCATATATATGATGGTTTTCAGGCACTAGACATCAAGCAATACCGGACAGAGATTCCTTTAAAGACGGCAAACTATCAAGGTAAGTGCAACTGTCCTGGTTTACTATCTAGAGAGATCTTCCAGGTACCAGTGCAGGAAGATGAAACCCAAGTTGATCTCAGGCATCTTCCTGAATTGAGGAGAAAGAGCTGTGTGTCCAAGGGCATAAAGATTCCCAGAGTTTATAAGGCAAATTCCTTGAGAGACAATATCTGCACTGATAGATTGAATTCCAGAAATGTTCAAAAGCTCCTTTGTAAATTTCCAGCTGAGTACCGACCAGCACATGCATGTGAAGAAACCACATGAGGCTGTGGAAGGAACAATCCAGAGAAGCAGAGGTAACAATCACTGGATTCACATATCCAAGAGCACTTTGTGTTCTCACTAGTCAGAATGGAAAACCTCATTCATGGTCAATCAGGTAGAACATTCAGAAAGATAATACCTCAGTCAGGGAGAAGAATTAGCCCTAGGTCACAGGCTGCTCCACTCCTACCTCCAAAAGCTTCAAAGTAAGCCTCAAAAGGATCAAATTACTTGCAAGCAATGTAACTGCTTCCCAGAGCAAAGCTAAGGAATATTTATTAGAATATAAAAACATCCAGTACCCAACAATTTTACAATGTCTGGTACCCAGTCAAAAATTACCAGGCACACAAAGAAGAAGCAGGAAAATACAACCCATACAGAGGAGAAAAATGAATCAATAGAAACAGACCCAGAAAAGACAAAGATGGTAAAAAGTAGACAATGACATTATAAGTTATTGTTAATATATCCATATGTTCAAGATAATAGAAGTAAGATAAACCATGTGAAGAGATGGGAGATATTTCTGAAAGACATAGTTGATCTTCTATAGATAAAAAATTTAATGTCTGAGATTAAAAGCATACTGCATGGGATTAATAACAGAGTGTACACTGCAAAAGAAAATAATAGTGAACTTGAAGATAAAACAATAGAAACGATTCAAAACAGAGCACAAAGAAAAAAGACAGACAAAAAAGAAAAATAAACAGGGCATTAGTGAATTGTGGACAACTTTGAGAGGCCTAACAACATGTAATTGGAGTCTCTGAAGGGAAGAGAGAGGGAGAGAAATAGAAAAAAATATTTGAAAGAAAAAATAGCCAGAAAGTTTTCCAAATGTGATGATCACTATAAACCCGCAGATTCAAGGAAACTAATGAACCCAAAGCACAAGAAATATAAAGAAAAAGAGGCCAAGGTATATCATAATCAAAATGCTTAGAAACAGTGATAAGAGAAAGTCACAAAAACAGCAAGAAGGGGAAAAAAAAGACACATTCCATAGAAAGGAATATAGATAAGAATAATAGCAGTGTAGGTTACAAAACAGGATGCCAACAAGATGCAAGCCACTCTTTCTACAGAACCCCAGATAGACTCAGAAAATTGTAACATCAGGTTTCTCAGAAAGTCAAGGCAAGTGTTAGGACTGAAGGAGGCATAATACTCCTTAAACCCCTCCACCATTCAGCAATCCAGTTAACGAGCCCTCTTTCATTCTAGTGAAAGACAGGAAGTTTATTGTCTGAAGAAATTTAACCAGAGAATTTAACCAGAAACTTAACCAAATTTTCTTATTCTCTTCTTCCACTCATCTCCTAAGACTCTGAGAGCAATTCTGATGGCAAAGGGGTTTCCCTCACCACCAAGCAATTCTCTGCCACCGGCTGGGTGTCCTACAAGTCAGCTCAATTCTGACACCATCTACTTGAAGATTGCCTAAGATCCCAAGGGTTAAGGGCTCATTCCTACTGCCCCCCGCCCCTGCCACCCCCACAGCAATTTTAGATGCCAATTTCAAATCCAGGTTGTCACTGCTGCTTCTGATCAGTTGGCTATAAATTGGAGGTTCCAATGAACCCCTCCTTGGGTTTGATCAGTTTGCTAGAGTGACTCACAGAACTCAGGGAAACATTTTACTTTTTAGATTGCTAGTTTATTATAAAATGATATACTTCGGAACAGCCAGATGGAAGAGATGCATAGGGAAGGTATGGGGAAGGGATGCAGAACTTCTATGCCCTCTGGGAGCATGGCACTCTCCCCAAATCTCCACACGTTCACCAACCTGGAAGCATCTGATCTTTAAGGGTTTTAATGGAGTCTTCATTACATGAGTATAGTTGATTAAATCCTTGGCCATTGGTCATAAAATTCAACCTCCAACCCCTCTTCCCTCCCTAGAGGTCGGTAGACTGAAAGTGCCAATCCTCTAACGACATTGTTGCTTCTCCTGGCATCAGCCCTCATCCTTAAGTACTTTCTGAAAGTCACTTCATTAACATAAAACAAGACATCATTATTACTCTCATCACTTAGGAAATTCCAAGGGTTTTAGGAGCTCTTTCCCCAATATTGGCAGCCAGTCTTATAACAACCAAGCAGGAGATTAGAGGATCCCTGTCTGGAGAAACTGAGAGGAACAAGACTTTTTGGGAATTCTAACGAATCAGCCAGGTTAATGCCCAGTCTCCCTCAAATGAAGCCAACAAGCCATACCTCCATCCACTGAGGTCTAAATTACCTTGGAGGATAGAAATTTATCAGAGAAACAAGTAGGAGGAAGAAAGCCCTGGTGCCGAAGGATATAAATCTCCAGCTTAAAATATCTCAGTGAGTGTTCAGCACAATGAATTTTTTTAAAGATTCGCACTAACACACATCAATGTAAAATCCAAGTCCAGATAGTAAAAAATAGAGTATAAGTAAAAGATTGTGAATCATATAGTTAGTGTTCTCTACAGAAACACTTGAAGCTAGAAAACAAGGAAGTAATGTCTTCAAAATTCAAATGAATGAATTTCCACATAGAATTTTACACACACACACAACTAATCACACAAGAGGGTTGAATAAAAATGTTTTCAAACGTGAAACACTGTCTCAAGAAACTTAACTGTCAAGTGCACTTTCTCAACAAGCACCTAGAGAACAGACCCTACAAAATGAGAAAGTAGCCCACGAAAAAGGATCCAGGAAACAGGATCTGTCACAAGGAGAAGTTTCCAGAATGAAGGTAAAGGGAAATCCCAGGATGTTAGCTGTTCATTGAGCCCAGAGATATATCAAGATTGGCACAAGAAGTTAGAAACTTCCAACACGGGCGACTTCAAGAAAAAAATAGAGCTGATAGGCTAACTAAAATGTTGACTGTACTGAGGAGTCGCACACAACTCCAGTAGAGCATTTTAGAATGAGTTAGTGATAGATATGTGGAAAACAGGCAAATCAAAAATAAGACAATGCTATAACTCACAAACAAACAAACATACATTTAAAAAATAAATAAATAAAAATACTTTGATGAACCAAAAAAAAAAAATTTAAGGCAATGATTAATACTGGGAAAAACAAACTCTTATTCAAAAAAAACCATGTAATTGTGTATTTCTTTGATAAACAATATACATTTTAATTTAAAAAAAATTTATCCACCAAAGAGCAGAGGCTGGCCAGCAGCCCTGTTCCTTTCCTTTTTTTTTTTTAGGTATTTTTTTTAATTTCATATTATTTCATTTGCTGATGATGAAAGAAAAGGTGAAAGAAAGGTGTACGTATAACATCCCTCACTTATACACATGCATACACTATTACCTCCACCTTCCTAGTGTTGTAATTTCTGGATAAGCCAAAATTCCATGCTAATAATATGATGACTATGCAAACACTGTCACAGCTGTAACTCTGGAGGACAGGGGTTGGGAAAGCTGTGCACAGAGTCCATTGGTAAAATTATACCTAAAATTGAAAAAAAAATTGATATTTTTCCAACATATTTAGTAATATGGAGATAAAATTCAGACGAATGAGCTAAGAGTTGAAAGTTTCTGCTCCCAAGGAACATGACTCAGTGTTAGGGAGCAGGACCACTGCAGTTCTATTTGATTTTTTATACTATGATTCTTAGCTTTTCTTTGATAATAATTTTAATTAAAATGTTTTAAAAAAATTATGATGATCAACGTATTTATTCTTCCCAGGAAACCCTTTTATTTTTAGAAAAAAAATTACAATCCAGGAATTCAGAACTCTAACCCCATGCCACTTGGCCAAGAGAGATTGGCACATTGCACTTACCTTTTTTTTTTTTTCAATTTCCTGTTTATCATCATGCTTCATTCCTCAAATTATTTGGACTTGAGATTGCATATTAGAATTTAACATGGCCGTCTCTGGATCAGTAAAATCTCTCTAGTCATATTTCCTCTTTGTTCACGGTGAACAATTAAAGGAGAAAGAACATTGTGCACAGGTAAATAGATGAACCAGTCCTTAATTTTTTAATCTAAATCCCAGTTCTTGAGCCTGTCTTCATGGAGTAGAGTAAACAAAGACAAAAGACATCATGGGTCATGAATTCTCATGGTTCCAAAACACAAACATATAATTATGGACATTTGTCCGTACAGATTTCTTAACAATTTGTAGTTAAAGGCAAATTTGCTCCAATTTACAAAGTGTATGTTTGCTCGTATTCCTTCTGCAATTAAGAAAACGTAATTCTCTATTGAAATAATGGACAGCAAAAATAAAAAAAAACATTTTTCTCTACTATTTAATCATCTGTGCTGCTGAGTTATTGTTACAAGTTAATGGAATTAGCCAGAAAATTATACAGAGCATTTATACTCAAGGTCTGAAAAAATGATTAGGCTGAATAAAATCCAGATGTTGGAAAAATTAACTTAAAAACTGGTGAAAGTATATCACCCTAGCAGTGCTATCAAATGTTTTTGAGTCCTACAATTAATAGTAAGACATAATAAAAAGTAGACTGGAAACTAGGATTTTAATACTGGATCCGCCCCTCAAATGTCATTGGATAATAGGCCAGTCACTTCCCCTCTCTGTGCTTCACTTTGTCTGTAAAATAAGGGGATCGTTAACTGGATGATCTTGCAAGTTTTTCAGGTCTTAGAGGAATACAAAAGACATGACAAGGATTTCCTCTTTCTCTACTCATGCATCCCTTAGGTTGATTTATATAATTATATGCAGGCATTTGAAAACCCTACCGTCTCCAAAGATCTGACCATCAATTACAGCAGGAAATGTGGTAGTTTAATTTAAGCTAGATCTTAGGCATCGTCAGCAAGACTGAAAGCTTGGCTGCATCTCAATTATCCCTACAAATTAAGGGTGTGGTATCAAGAATAATCCAAAACACTTTCACTTAGCTTTGGAATCCATTATGTTCTTTGGTTTACAGAAAACTCACATGAACATTTTGGTTCATTCAGGCTGATTTTTTAAATTTGTTGACTAAATGACACACACAACGATCTAGTCTAAAATTATTCCTCACTGGATAGAAAAGTCACTGTCTTTGAATTCGACATAGTCCTTGAATTTCTAAGGGCTGGTTCACGCAGAGACCTAGTTTACATGGTAACAGGAGAGACCTTTCTGGTGTGTACCCTGCTCTCCACTCTGATTTGCTAAGCCATGTTTTAGTTACATAGCACCACTGATTGGGACTCATTTGATTGGCAGTGGCTGAGCATCAGAACCAAACTCAGCCAGTTAGAGCTCTGTGACTAAGAATGAACTCTCAATGTGGGTCTGGGTTCCCCTATGTGAAAACTACATAAACATGAGAACTGGGGCACAGCCATTAGCTTATGAGTAGAAATAGCAGCGATGGCTTGCAAAGACAGCCAAATGAAAAGAATTTGCTGAAAGACATGGAAACAAAACAGAGAGAAAGCCTGTTTTCTGGGCTTCCCTTGGCCTTCTTAGTCCCTTTTGAGTCACAGCTGCATTTTTGCCATTGGCTCCCAGGTCACCCTCCTCTACCATCATATTAAATTCTTCCTTCTTGCTTAGGTTAACAGGAACCAATTTCTATTATTAAGAACAAAAAAATTTGCTACTGTTAAATTGACTTTTTTTTCAACTGAACTGAAAATTTGTCATGAGAAGATCTTTTTGATGGCTCTATATTTTTCTAAATTAACTTGTCATTTGCTCAGACAGAAAGTGGCTTGGTGTCAGAGAGCCCCAGATTATTAAAGATGATTGCACATTTAGAAATTTTGTCTTCTTTTCCATACCATTCTCTGTTCTATAAAGTTTAAGCTTAATTATATAACAAGAATGATAAACCACACTTCTAAGGTTAACAAAGGGTCATAGCAGTGGAACTTTTTATTGTAATGACCAATGGCATTCCTGAATCAGTCACAGGTTAATACATAATAATTACTTCTTTTCTGAAAACAATGGCAAAATATTCCTAGTAACAGATGACTCAAACGGCCACTGCAATACCTTGGCTGCCATTTGTTGACTACTTCCAGAGAGCTGCAAAACACACCCCTTCTTCAAAAATTGAAACTCCAAAGCTTTTCAGATCCGGTACTATAATGCCAAATGCACCAAAATGGTGTCAACTGATGTGAGTCCAATTCTTTACAACATCTCCACTTCTGTGGATCTTAGTCTCTTCATCTCATTTGGAATAGAAAAACCCAACATGAAACCCATAGGCCAAATGTCACCCAATAGACCACCTGCTGATGCCTTCCTTCCTGGGACACATTAGTAAACGTTTTGTGCCTCTGTTTCCTCATCTGCACAATGGGGTTGCTAACTGTACCTACCTCATAGGGTTGTGGTGAGGCAGCTATTACTCACAAAGGGCTTAGAAGGGTGACTGGCAAACAGGAATACTCAATTAATTATGGCTTTTTTAAATTATTTGTATTACTTCTCAATATTTTTAAAAACAGACTAGCTAGTTATGGATGGATGTCCTATTGCTAATATGTTTGACTGTTAGAAACCATAAATTTGATGAGGTGTGTTGGACAAATCTGTAATTGTAATCAAAGCTGAATATATTTAATGATCATATTTTGAGACATCTAAGTTCAATTTTGCTGAAAGTAAATAATTAAACTGGATAGACTTAAAGCATTATTGAATAAGGAGGAGTAGGGCTAACTAAAGCCTGCAGGAAGCACCGGACTCATTTTGGGGTCATGGCCAGTGTTCATGCTGTAAGAATAGCTTCCCATGTAGCCTTTACACAGCTGGATTTCATAGCATGTAGATCAACTGTTGAAAACATGGACGAAAGAAAAAAGAAAAAGAAAAGACATAGATATATCCTGTTTGTCTGAGTTCTAATACTGCTTCCAAATCAGGCCTTCTTGGCTTCCACGTTTTTGGCTCTAGAAAATTCTGGGCCTAGAAAGCAACTATTTCTCTGGTTACCCAGAAGCAGAAAATTACTACTTCGAACAGACTGTGGTCTCTTGTGCCTACCTGCAGAGTAGCATCAGATCAGAGGAGATGCTCTTCATTTAGAAACATATATTCATTGTGTTGAACCTCACTGTGAACGCCCGCCCCACCTCAGGCCATAATCTGGAAGGATATGAAAAATTAGAAGTGAATCGTTCTACGCAATTAAGTGGGAAGGACTTTAGGTCTCAGCAGGAAACCCAAGCAGGATGATAAGAAAAGATAAACAGTATGTCTGAGCCACGGAAAGGAAGGCCAGCCCTCCACATCACCTCCATGTAACCAGCCAATAACATACTGGTATTTTAGGACAATGATATGCAATGCTCATTTTCACGTCGATATGGTGTCATCTATATGGTGCTATGTTGATATGGTCCCTTCGTTCCTGCGAAGCTTCAGTAAGAGAGAAAAAGAAAGTAGAGCAGAAGCGAAGAACAATGTCTGGGACTACAGCATGGACGAAGACAGGGAGACTCCACAAAAATCCACAGGTGGCATTTTCCATAGCAGTGAAAATGAAAACAGAAGGTGAGGGGACTAGGTCATACACACAACTGAGCCTTGGGCTACCTATGAATGACCTCCCCGTGCACAATGGATAGATACTTCTTCCACATGATGGCAAATATCTCTGAACGTCATCTCATTGTCTTGAACGTTATCTTTCCATTGTCTGATTTGTTTAGGTCCTGCTCGGGTCCCATTCGGGACTATTGTGTTTTCTTAACTTATTATTATGGTTGCCTTCAACTTCTTAAACAATTATGTCTCCTACAAGTCTATGTTTATGTAAAACAGTGGCTGAGTACTGATAGGTGACCAGAATAAAAGTAGTCTGTACAAAACAGGATTGGCTTCCAAAGGGAAAAGTAGTTTAAGTGTTTTTTTTTTCCTTCTGCATTTATTTCTCTCAGTGTGCAGCCATTATGAAATAACATTCCCACTTTATCAAAGGTTACGTTTATCAACAGTTAAGTAACAAGAAATTTATTTATTCCACAAATATGTGTTGCTAGGAGCAGGACCACAAAGATAAATACTAAATGGTCACAGTTCAGTTCAGGAAAGAGAAATGAAAACAAAAATGGAGGCCTGTGTGTACACTACGCTAAGACAATGCAAGGAGGTGTAAAGAACTCTGGCTTGGGGAGATGCAAAAAGTCCAAAAGAAAGTGACAGCTGGAGCAAGTTTTGAAGAATTCATAGGAGCTCACCCTACCAACAGGAAAAGGCATTGCAGGAAGGTGAGGGCATGGGCCTCCGGGAAACCAGCACTTGAACAGGAAACAATGGGAAGCTTCATGTGTGGGGAAATTGGCAGGAGAAAAGGAAGAGGGAGGCAGTGCTGAGATTCTGAAGGTCTTTACATGACTCGGAAGCTATGCCTTTAATCTATGGACGATGGAGATCCAGCTTGATAGGGACCAGAGTGAGGAAGATGTGCTGCTTTAGAAGGATGGGTTGGAAGGAGATAGAAACAGAATCTGAAAATCCAGAAGATCTGAGCTGTGATGATGCCCGGGGAGGGGGGGGGAGCAGGGAAAGTTATATCACTATTATTGGCCAGAGCCAACTGGGATACCTCTGTTTTATTTCCTGAACCTGTCTCCCTATGTCTACCATTAAACTTGCCTAAGGGAAAAGGGTTTAAAAAAAAAATTCCCTTCTGTTTTCCTGGACCATTCCCAAGTGAGAAGTTCTACATCCAAGCAATTTTTTCTGCTTTCCTGAATTTTTAACTGCCTCTTGGAGCCATCTGCATTCATCAATTTTACAACCCTTTAGATTCCCACTCCAATTACTAAACAGAAAACCTTTTCTGCCCTACTAAAATATGGACTGTCAAAGGACCCCTGGGCTCGGTCTGTAAATGGAAGCGAAGGGATAAAGTCAATTCCAATCTGAGGCTCTGGGTTCAGAAAGCAACACTAACTTCACATCCCTGAGCTGGAGTGATTTGGAGTCCCCACCCTGCCCCTCCACCACCCCCACCTTTGTGCACCACCACTGACTTTCACTTCCCAGGGTGATCTCTGGAAAGCCAAGTTGTATTGCTAACATCTTTACGTGCAATCCATCCAAATGATCTTCTGCCAAATCTCAGTGGAGTTTAGAGATTCCTGTGAAGGGTTTCTGCAGCTTTGTTGTTTTTAGATCAGACTTCTCTCATTTTGTTTCTCTTGCTTCCCTCCAGCTTCGGGGGAGAGTTCAGCTTTCAGTTTGATGAGTTATCAGTTAAACACCTCATCCCCAAAGGGCTGCCTTGGAGTCTTTTATGACTGACCTTGGAAACAGTCTCAGTTGACTCAACAAGGTGGACCACGATGTCCTCAGTGATGACTCATCTCCTATAGCTAGGCTGTATCTACATGTGCTAAATTATTTAGGAAGAAAAGTTAGGTTTAAATATTGTATAAAGTACTTTTAATGGAAAATTAGTTATGACTCAGTGGGAAATTCAGCTGATTATTTTCAAAACCAACTAGCCTTTTAAAAAAATTAAACATACTCTGTTTTTAATATGTGTCTGAATATCTCTTGTGTACTGCAGTTAGAGGAAACATGAAAAGGATGGTTCTGACCAATATTTCCTTTTCTTCTTCAGAATAAATATTAATATCAGTGAGCTCTTCTTCATGCGATTTTAAATAGCGCTAGAGAAGACCCAGATTAAACATCTGAAAGAATCACCTAAAAGTGAGACTGAGGCCACTAAAATCCACAGAAGTTAAGACACACCCAAGGTCACACAGGAAGTGTGTGGCAGAGCTTAAATTCTACCCAGGTGTCTTGGGTTTTTTTGTCCAAATCTTTTTAGCTACTTTTCTTTCTTTATTAAAAAAAAAAGTCTTTCTCTCTTTCTGTCTTTCTTTCCTTCCTTCCTTCTCCTTTCCCTGTCTGTCTTAGGTTCATAATAAAATCTGCAGGAAGCTACAGAGATCTCCCATGTACCTCCAGATCTCACACGTGCAGAGCCTGTCCCACTATCCACATCACTCACCAGAGTGGTACCTTTTCCACTAAGGATAAACCTACACTGACACATCACAATCACCCCCAAGCCCATTGTTTACCTCAGGGTTCATTCTTGGTGTTACACATTCTATAGGTTTAGAAAAATCTGTAAGGACATATACCCATCCTTGTAATTTCCTACAGGGTATTTTCACTGCCCTAAAAACTCCTCTGTGTTCTACCTACTCCTCTGTCCACCAACCCCTGCCCCTGGTAATGATGGACCTTTTCACTGTCTCCATAGGTTTGCCTTTTCCAGAACGTCATGCCATTGAAATCATATCCTATGTGGCCTTTTCAGATCAGCTTCTTCCATTTAGCAGCACGCATTTAAGGTTCCTCCATGTCTTGTTGTGGCTTGATAGCTCATTTCTCTTTAGCACTGAATAATATTCCAGAACTATACACAGAAGTGGGCCAGGCGAGAGTTACATTGGTAAGAACCACCGATTTGGTTCTGCAGCTGCTGGCTGCGATACCACTTGGGCTCTGCAGGTAGGAGCTGGGTCGGCCAAGATCCTAGAACTCGTTGTTGCAAGTTTCTCCCGCTTCTTCATCACAGTCACATTCCCTGGGTTCACACCCCGCAGATTCCCCTGCAGTCCCCATGGGGGCTCCCAAGAAGTGAACCACAATGCCTGGGGGCGAGGCTGGATGTCCCTCCTGCCTCTCTTTTCCCACTGGAGGAATCACAGGCTGAGGGATGACCTGGGTGTGGTGTTGAAGCAATCTGGGGGGCGATGCCAGCAGCCTATAGCTCCTCCCTCTCCCTCTTAATGGGTCTGTCATGGTAACAGTGGTACAGGGGGTGCTTCAGCCTCAGCCTCAAGTTCCAGGATTCTCTTGGTGATGTCTTACCCATGAATCTTTGTTAGTTGTCCTTCTTGCGATGGGGAATGAAGTCAGGAAAAACCTATGTCACCATCTTGGTGACATCACTCCTGAATAATATGCCACTGTTGGAGACACTGGTTTATTTTTCCATTTACTTACTGAAGGACATCCTGGTTGCTTCCAAGTTTTGGTAAACATCCATGTGAAGATTTTTGTGTGGACATAAGTTTTCAACTCCTTTGGGTAAATACCAAGGAGCATGATTACTGAATTGTATGCTAAGAATAGATTTAGTTTTGTGAGAAACCACCAAACTGTCTTCCCAAGTAATCTAGCTGTACCATTTGCATTCCCATCAGCAATGAATGAATGTTCCTGTTCTCCACATCCTCACCAGCATTTGGTGGTGTCAGTGTTGCAGATTTCAGCCATTCTAATAAATTTGCAGTGGTATCTCATTGTTGTTTGAATTTGCTTTTCCCTACAGACAAATGATGTGGAGGAATTTTTCATCTGCTTCTTTGCCATCTGTGTATCTTCTTTAGTGAGCTATCTGTTAAGGTCTTTGACCCATTTTTTTTAATTGGGTTGTTTGTTTTCTTAGCGTGGAGTTTTAAGAGTTCATTGTACATTTTGGATAACAGTACTTTTCTTTTGCCAACATTTCTGTATGTGCAAACTACATGTTCTTTGAAATATCTTAGCAATGAAAGCAAAACCAATTAAGCTATAAGCTTAAGACTTCCTCAGATAATCCTACCCATCTATGATGATATCCAAGTTGGTAAAAAATCATAATTGTGTTGATGTGTGTGTTCATATATGCAAGAGCATTGTCCAGTATTTCTTATGCCCCCCCCCATTGGACTAGGCACTGAGGATAAAAATGTGATAACGTGGCACACTAAAATAATAAACAATATAAGTCTAACCCTGGAATGTGAAAAGTTCTGGGGTACAAAGGAGAGAAGGTCTGAAACGTGAAACGGACGATTTAGGACTCTGACCCATGGCTAAGAATTGTCCAGAGGAGGAAGAAAGGAAAGGGCATCTCAGGCAGAGGCCAGCATGAGCACACACATGAAGCTGTGGAGACACATTGCGGGAGGAACCGGGTACCAGTCTCCTGGGGCAGGTAGACAGAGCCTGGTCCCTGCCTTCCCTACTAAGCAGAGTGCTTTCTGAGGTTAGATACAAGGTTTTCCAACCTACATTGGTAGTTTCCATTCCAGGGATCAATTTAGGGCTGGTCTGCTTTTTCTGACTATAAGACGGTCTAGAAGGGAAAATTTCTATTCAGAGGGTGCCCTCTCTTGGTAAGAGGTCACATGAGGCATTTCTTTCCAAGAAAGAGAGAGACAGATAGAGATATAAATTTCTAAAGAGAAACACCTACTTGCAGCTTCAGGCAACTCTAAGAGAATATGATTTCCCTGACAGGTTACCTTAGTTAACAATACAGCAAGATGTGGGAGAAAGAGCCACAGACTGAGGAGAATTAAAGTTCAACAGGCTGAGTGAGCTTAAGCCTCTGAGCCTCCATTTATAAAGTTTTTGAACTGCCCTGGGAGACCATCCTCTCTCCTTTCCTGACATGCCCTGACTTCTGAAAAAATACGGCTTATTGTATCTTGGCCGAATACAGAATGCTTGTACTTAGACCGTGTTCGCAGGAGTTAAAGGCTCTGAATACATCAGAGAATCCCTACTGGAAGAAAAAATGTCCTTTCTGGCTGTGGCAGCTTTGGTCTCTCAATTTTCCATTGCAGCCAGAGATAACTGGCCCAGATAATTTTCTCTCTCTCCTTTTCCCATGTTTGGTTGGCAGTAAAAAGCCTATTTGAGAAAGTAAATAATGTAAACGCAGCAGAATCCCAATCCAGCCCTCCAACACACGCCCACCACCATTTTAAACTACAAATCTGCCAAACCACACATCAACCAATATATGCTTGTTGAGTGTATTATGGGATTCAGAGGATATATCTTCTTTCCAAATGATTTAATTTTTCAGGCTTTCCACACAGTGATCTTACGTGAGCCCCACATCTGAGGAGAGGCAGGAGGGGGTCTCTGAAACTTGTGGTGTCCTGGGGTTTGGACACTCCCCACAGACCATCTAGCAAGTGCTTTATGGAGCAAAAAACATCTGGAAACGGACAAGAGTGTGAAGAGCAGAGAGAAGGAAGGTTGGTGCAAACTATGAGTGGTCATGTGGGAGAAATCAGTTAATTTTCTCAGCTGTTGCCAAAAAAAGTCACAGTGGTATAAAGAAGTGGAAAATGAGAAAACTCCATTATCATCCAAAAACCAGATGTGAAGGAAGATGGGACCGCAAACCTGACTTAGGCGCGGTTGTGATCCTCTGGTGCCCTCTACTGTCAGCGAGGGAGACTGCAGCCGCCCGCCCTGAGGAAAGAGACCAGGCCAAGCCCGAATATGGCCGCGGGCCAGAGGTTCAATAAATGTGTCAACTGATAAAAAGGAAAGCAAGAAGGAAGGACAAGGGGAGAGTGGACAGAAAAATATCAAGTTCTTTCCAAGACTTCAACCAGGGTTAATTGTATCAATATTCAAAATATTTTCAGAAGTTTTTATGTTTAAACTACTGACTAAGATAACAAAAAGTACTGTCATTTGGCTTTTTATGGCGCTTTACAAATTCTCTATTGTTCTATAAAGTATTTGCTGTGGTATGGACCATTTCAGTTCAGAAGCCTGAGAACCTGACGTGTGTGGACCAAGGGGCTCCCAGTTTAGGGGCGGATGGGAAATGTCTATTCCTCATAACTTTGAAAGGTATTATTCTCCAGTTTGCTTCATTTTACTTAAAACTGTCTCATAGCACAATGGATCAGAGGCCACAGTTGACTGAACAAACACTACTAATATCACCCCCACCATATGTGAAATAGTGGCTGCTAATTGCTGAGTGAGAGATGTTTTAAGCTCAGCTTTACTCCACAACAGATATTTTATTCAGTACCAGGATGGTTTGAGAGCACCCTCACTCCCTTGACAGATGTCTTGACAATTACTAGAGTGTAACAGTTAGTTAAACTAGGCAGGAGTAACAAGTAGCCCGCCCCCCTCTCCCCCCGCAAGTAAGCTCTTTTCTTGCTTATGGAACTGTCTCAAGGTGGTGTTCCTGCCCAACAGGCAGCACTCTGCATGGTGATCCAGGGACCAGGTTTCTTCCATATTGTGGCTCTGCCATCCTTCAGGGCCACATCATTATCTCCACCTGTGTCCCCTTCTGGCAGAGACAAGACAATTCCATCCTTTGTGCTCACATCCCACTGGCCAGAGCTCAGGCATAAACCACACCTAACTGTGGCGGTCTAGCTGTGTCCCCAAAAGGAACACAGATCTTGGGGAACAATGAAATTCAAGGCTATGGCTACCAGAACTTTGGTGGTCATTTCATGTTCTCCCTTTTTATGACACACCCTGTTCAAATTCCTCCTGATTATAAATCCCTCATGTTAGCCCATCACATTTCTAACTGCTAGCACCAACATTTGCAAGTTGTGTCACCCAGGACAAACTACACAGTACGTCTAAGCTTCTTTTCCCTCATCTATAAAATGGTGATAATGATAGTACTTACAGACAGCACTTATACACTGTAAGGGATATGTGAGCTAATGTACATAATGCACTCAGCATGGTGCTAGCTACTAATCAGAATGACTATATTTATTGCTTCCTTCTCCTATCTTGACTCTTTCCAAATCAAAGCAGATCAATATATCTCTATTTTCATTATGTTCAACATATCATATGCAGAAGGTATTTTATTCCTGCCCTCAATTAATTAAATCTGTTTTGAAGATGGGACATAAAACTGGTAAAAAGTTATGCTTTGAGAATATTTATACAGACTATTGAGCCATCAATAGAAGAATTTTCATTAAAAAGTGCATGATTCATCCCCAAATTAGTAGTACGTGTGATGAAATTTTCAGAAATGAGAGTTAATGTAAGACCTTACGAGGGAGGTAGGATTTGGATTTGGTCTTCAAGAGTAGATTCTAAAGGGAACCCTTCTACAGTGCTGGTGGGAATGTAGTCTGGTGCAGCCATTATGGAAAACAGTATTCAGATTCCTTAAAAAACTAAAAATAGACTTACTATATTATCCTATGATCCCACTCCTGGGCATATAACTGGAGGAAACTCTAATTTGAAAAGATACATGCACCCCAATGCTCATAGTGGCACTATATACAATAGCCAAGAGACACGGAAGCAACCTAAATGTCCATCAACAGATGACTGGATAAAGAAGTTATGGTATATTTATACAATGGAATACTACTCAGTCATAAAAAAGAATGAAATAATGCCATTTGCTGCAACATGGATGAACCTGGAGATCATCATTCTAAGTGAAGTAAGCCAGAAAGAGAAAGAAAAATGACATATTATGTCACTCATATGTGGAATCTAAAAAAAAAAGGATACTATGAACTCATCTACAAAACAGAAATAGACTAAACAATCTTATGATTCCTGGGGAAAGGGGGTGGGAAAGGATAAACCTAAGAGTTTTGAGATTTGCAAATGTTAGCCACTGTACATAAAAATAGATTTTTAAAAAAAATGTTTCTTCTGTGTAGCACAGAGAACTATGTTCAATGTCTTATATTAACCTTTAATAAAAAAGAACATGAAAATGGATATATATGTGTATATGCATGACTGGGACATGGTGCTGTACACCAGAAATTGACACATTGTAATTGCCTGTAGTTCAATTAAAAAAAGAAAAAAGAAAGAAAAAGAGTAGATTCTAGATAAGGATAATGTAGGTAAGAATTCGGACAGAAGGCACTATGGGAAACTAGAATGACCTTTAAAAAAAAAAAAAAAAGCAAAGATCAAGAAAGCAAGGACCTGGGGGAAGGGGCAGGGAGCAAGGAAAAGTTAAGAGACAAGGGATGATTCAATTTTTCTATAAGTATGTGAATAATAAAAAATGAAGCTAGAAAGGTAGGTTGGTGCTAATAGAAAGCTAAGCTAAGAGCTTGCCTTTGTAGGCCATTGAGTAGCCAATCTAAATGTGCAGAAAAAGCCTTTTGAAGACAGGGAAGGATATATAAATGGAGGTGAAGGGCAAGAGTTAAGAGCCCAGGCTTCAGAGCCACTGCCTGTTTCAAACCTTGGCTCTGTCTCTTAAAACGTATGACCTTGGGCAACTTTCTCCACCTCTCTGTGCCTCAGTTTTCTCATCTATAAAATGAAGTGATAACCCCTCGTGGAGCAATAATGGGGATTGGATGGCTCCGTGCACTCAAAGCTGTTAGAAGAGAACCTGGCCCGTGGCAGACCCTCAGTCAGAATAAGTGACGGTAGTGAGGACACTGGTGGCAGTGGTTTGCCTCTCGGTGGATCCTTCATGACTTCAGGATGGAAGTATTAAAGTCAACCTAGCCTTGTGGAGAAAGGGGAACCCTCCTTCACTGCTGGTGGGAATGCAGTTTGGTGCAGCCACTGGAAAACAGTATGAAGATTCTTCAAAAGACTAGGAATAGACTTACCATATGACCCAGGAATCCCGCTCATGGGCATATACCCAGAAGGAACCCTACGTCAGGATGGCACCTGAACCCCAAAGTTCATAGCAGCACTATTTACAATAGCCAAGACATGGAGACAGCCTGAATGTCCATCAACGGATGACTGGATAAAGAAGATGTGGTATATTTATACAATGGAATACTACTCAGCCATAAAAACCAACAACATAGCGCTATTTGCAGCAACATGGATGCTCCTGGAGAACGTCATTCTAAGTGAAGTAAGCCAGAAAGAGAAAGAAAAATACCATAAGAGGTCACTCATATGTGGAATCTAAAACAAACAAACCAACAAACCAACAAACAAAGCATAAATACAAAACAGAAACAGACTCCTGGACATAGAATACAAATTTGTGGTTGCCAAGGAGGTGGAGGGTGGGAAGGGATAGACAGGATTTTAAAATTGTAGAATAGATAAACAAGGTTATACTGTATAGCACAGGGAAATACACACAAGATCTTATTGTAGCTCACAGAGAAAAAATGTGACAATGAATATACGTATGTTCATGTATAACTGAAAAATTGTGCTCTACACTGGAATTTGACACAGAATTGTAAAATGATTACAAATCAATAAAAAAAAAGTCTTTCTGGAGAAAGTCGTTTGGCCTGGTTGGTAAAAGATGAGAAGATATTTACCAATAAATGTGAATGAAAAGTATTTTATATACAGATTAAATAAATATCATGAATAGATTTGTAGAGATTAGATGTAGAGTCCACTGAGCCCACAGTTAATGGCCTGGTCTGGTCTGAGTATAGGTTATTTAGTCAGTGGGGAAGAATGTGTTACGTGTATAGAAACGTTGGCATCAGATTGTGATGGACTTTGATGCCAAGCTAAAGAGCTGACACTTAATTTTACAAACAAGTAGAACCTATAAAAAAAAAGCCATAAAATATCCATCATCTAATTTTGTTTTTGTTTTATGTTGTTCTTGTTTTGTTGACTGTATGTATCGTAGAAGCATGTCCATTCAAGTGTATCTTGCCGTCAGCTCCCAGAAGACAGAAATTATACAGTAACTCATGTAGCCTAAGAATTCACCTTTGTACCTGCCGGGGGCTAATCTAAGCACTTGACTTGTATTATATCCTCATAGTAACCCTCTGAGGTAGGCACTATTATCTTCATTTAATACAATGAGGCTGGCACTGAGCAGAAAGCAACCTAGATAAGGTAATGGCCTGGAAAGTCATAAAACTGATACATGAACCAGTTGCCAAAACACAGCCTCCTTATCAAGCTTACTGAATTGAGACTGGAGGACAGAGTTTTGGATGAAGTAGAAGAGGCAGCTTTATTTCTTTGTTGGACAAAGGAGGTCAAGTGGGCTAATACTTCCAAGACTGTGAGCCTGCTGAGGAGGGGAGGTGTGGGCAGGGGGTGGTTTATAGCAAAAGTTCAAGGAACAGGCCTAGTTTCCATAGAGATCACATACAGGGCAACAAATTGTTGAACCTCCACCTCCTCCTCTTCCTCCTCCACCTCCTCCACCTCCTCCTCCTCCTCCAGCACCTCCTCCACCTCCACCTCCTCCTCCACATGATCCTCCTCCACCTCCTAGTCCTCCACCACCTCCACATGATCCTCCTCAACCTCCACCACCTCCTCCTCCACCACCTCCTCCTCCTCCACATCCTCCTCCTCCTCCACCTCCACCTACTCCAACTCCTCCTCCTACTCCACATCCTCCTCCTCCTCCACCACCTCTTCCTCCTCCACCACCTCATCCTCCTCCTCTACCACCTCATCCTCCTCCACATCCTCCTCCTCCACCTCCTCCACATTCTCCTCCACATCCTCCTCCACATCCTCCACCTCCTCCTCCTCCACATCATCCTCCTCCACCTCTTCCACCACCTCCTACTCCTCTTCCTCCACATCCTCCTCCTCCACCACCTCCTCCTCATCCACCACCTCCTCCTCCACATCCTCCTCCACCACCTCCTCCTCCACCACCTCCTCCTCCACCTCCTCCTCCTCCTCCACCTCCTCCATCTCCTCCTACTCCTTCACATTCCTTTTTAGATAGAGAAAGGTAGTACTGCTCTTCATGGTCCTAGAAACCAGGAAAGAACTGAGCGTACTTTGAGATTCCATCGAAAGACTGCTTCTGGTTCTTTTCATTAGAGGCTAAATGCTGCACCAGTGGTAAATCTACTTCTCAACTTGATTTATCCAGTAAATTCTCCGTAATTCAAATCTTGAACTCACTGCAGGCTATCAGGAAGACTGGCAGCAATTACTTTCTTTGTTAATAGTTGCGTATAAAGTAGCATTAATTAAGTATTATTTTGGAAATTAGACACAATCTTGAGAATTATTTTAATAATCCTCCACCTCCTCCTCCCCCTCCTCCTCCACCTCCTCCACATTCTCCTCCACAACCTCCAACTCCACCTCCTCCACAACCACCACCTCCTCCTCCCCATTCTACTCCACATTCTCCTCCTCCTCCACCTTCTCCTTCTCCTCCTCCACCTCCTCTTCCACCTCCTCCACCTCCTCCAAATCCTCCTCCAGCTCGTCCTTCTCCACCTCGTCCTCCTCCTCCTCCACCTTGTCCTCCTCCACCTCCTGCTCCTCCTCCACCTCTTCCACCTCCTCCTCCTCCACCTCTTCCACCTCCTCCTCCTCCACCTCCTCCTGCTCCACCTCCTCCTCCACCTCCTCGTCCTCCTCCA